>NW_027490115.1:1058471-1347251 GCF_050948175.1 Xylocopa sonorina | reverse complement strand
AACGATGTCGCGTTTTGAGAAGCATTAGAGCACTAATGCTACGATACGTAGACATCTGCAAACGCTATTTCCTAGCAAGGAAGTGTCGCATTTACATTCTTTTGAAGTGACTACGAGGTATACATAACACTGCACAGTGAATATTATATCTCATCATGAAACATAGAAATGAGCGTGATATGGCGATTTAAGAAGCATTAGAATTCTATTGCTTCGATACGTAGACATCTGCAAACGCTATTTCCTAGCAAAGAAGTGTCGCATGTACATTCTTTTGAAATTAATACGAGGTATACATAACACTGCAAAATGGATATTATATCTTATCATGAAACATAGAAATGAAATGCGATATCGCGAACTAAGTAGCATTAGAGCTCTATTGGTTCGATACGTAGACATCTGCAAACGCTATTTCCTAGCAAGGAAGTGTCGCATTTACATTCTTTTGACAGGAGTATGAGGTATAGATGACACTTCGCAATGAATATTACATCTTATCATGAAACATAGAAATGGGATGCGATATGGCCATTTATGAAGCATTAGAATTCTATTGCTTCGAACCGTAGACATCTGCAAACGCTATATCCCAGCAAGGAAGTGTCGCATTTACATTCATTTGAAGTGGATGCGAGGTATACATGACACTACGCAATGAATATTATATACTATCATGAAACATAGAAATGAGAAACGATGTCGCGTTTCGAGAAGCATTAGAGCACTAATGCTACGATACGTAGACATCTGCAAACGCTATTTCCTAGCAAGGAAGTGTCGCATTTACATTCTGTTGAGGTGAATACGAGGTATACATAACACTGCACAATGGGTATTATACCTTATCATGAAACATAGAAATGAGATGCGATATCTCGTTTTAAGAAGCATTAGAAATCTATTGCTGCGATACGTAGAGATCTGCACACGCTATTTCCCAGCAAGGAAGTGTCGCATTTACATTCAATTGAAGTGTATGCGATGTATAAGTGACACTTGGCAATGAATATTATATCTTATCATGAAACATAAAAGTGAGATGCGATATCGCGTTTTGAGAAGCATTAGAACTCCATTGCTACGATATGTAGACATATGCAGACGCTATTTCCTAGCAAGGAAGTGTCGCATTTACAATCTTTTGAAGTGAATACGAAGTGTACATGACACATCGCAATGAATATTATATCTTATCATGAAATATAGAAATGAGATGCGATATCGCGTTTTAAGAAGCATTGGAATTCAATTGCTACAATACGTAGACATCTGCAGATGCAATTTCCTAGGAAGAAAGTGTCGCATTTACATTCATTTGAGTGTATGCGAGGTATACATGCCACTTTGCAATGAATATTATATCTTATCATGAAACATAGAAATGGCAGGCTATATCGCGTTTTAAGGAGCAATAGAACTTTATTGCTTCGACACGTAGACAAATGGAAACGTAATTTCCTAGAAAGGAAGTGTCGCATTTACCTTCATTTGAAGTGTAGACGAGGGATGCATAACACTAAGCAATGAATGTTATATCTTATCATGAGACAAATAAATGAGATGCGATATCGATCTTGAGAAGCTAGGAAACTGCAGCGTTTGCAGATGTCTACGAATCGAAGCAATGGTGTTCTAATGCTTCTTAAAACGCGATATCGCATCACATTTCTATGTCTCATGATAAGACACAATACTCATTGTGAAGTGTTATGTATTTCTAGTCTACACATCTAGTCAATGTAATTGCGACACTTCCTTGCTAGGAAATAGCGTTGCCAGACGTCTTCGTATTGAAGCAATAGGGTTCTAATGCTTCTTAAAACGTGATATCGCGTTTCATTTCTATGTTTCGTGATAAGATGTAATATTCATTGCGAAATGTCATGTATACCTCGTATTCACTCCAAACGAATATAATGCGACACTTCCTTGCTAGGAAATAGCGTATTCAGATGTCTACGTATCGTAGCAATAGAGTTCTAATGCTACTTAAATCGCGATATCGCATCACTTTTCTATGTTTCGTGATAAGATGTAATATTCATTGCGAAGTGTCATGTACACCTAGTATTCACTTCAAAACAATGTAAATGCGACACTTCCTTGCTGGGAAATAGCGTATTCAGATGTCTACGTATCGCAGCAATAGAGTTCTAATGCTACTTAAATCGCAATATCAAATCTCTTTTCTATGTTTCGTGATAAGATATAATATTCATTGCGAAGTGTCATGTATACCTCGTATTCACTTCAATAGAATGTAAGTGCGAACACTTCCATCCTAGGAAATAGCGTTTGCAGATGTCTACGTATCGTAGCAATAGAGTTCTAATGTTTCTCAAAACGCGATATCGCATCTCATTTCTATGCTTCATGATAAGATATAATATTGATTGCGAAGCGTCATGTATACCTCGTATTCACTACAAACGAATGTACATGCGACATTTCCTTGCTAGGAAATAGCGTATACAGATGTCTACGTATCGTAGCAATAGAGTTCTAATGCTACTAAAATCGCGATATCGCATCACTTTTCTATGTTTCATGATAAGATGTAATATTCATTGCGAAGTGTCATGTATACCTCGTATTCACTTCAAAAGAATGTAAATGCGACTATTGCTTGCTAGGAAATAGAGTTTGCAGATGTCTGCGTATCGTAGCAATAGAGTTCTATCGCTTCTTAAAACGCAATATCGCATCTCATTTCTATGTTTCATGATAAGATATGATATCCATTCCGAAGTGTCACTTATTCCTCGTATTCGCTTCAAATGAATGTAAATGCGACACTTCCTTGCCAGGAAATAGCGTTTGCAGATGTCTCCGTACCGAAGCAATAGAGTTCTATTACTTCTTAAAACGGGATATCGCATCCCATTTCTATGTTTCATGACAGGATACAATATTCATTGCGAAGTGTCATGTACACCTCGTATTCAATTGAAAAGAAAGTAAATGCGACTATTGCTTGCTAGGAAATAGCGTTTGCAGATGTCTACGTATCGCAGCAAAGGAGTTCTTATGCTACTTAAATCGCGATATCGCATGTCATTTCTATGTTTCGTGATAAGATATAATATTCATTACGAAGTGTCATGTACACCTCGTATTAAATTCAAAAGAATGTAAACGCGAATCTTCCTTGCTATGGTATAGCGTTTGCAGATGTCTATGTACCGTAGCAATAGAGTTCTAATGCTTCGCAAAACGCGATATCGCATCTCATTTCTGTGTTTCATGATAAGATATATTATTCATTGCGAAGTGTTATGTATTCCTCGTCTGCACTTCAAATGAATGTAAATGCGACATTTCGTTTCTAGGAAATATTGTTTCCAGAAATCTACGTATCCATGCAATAGAGTTCTAATGCATCGTAAATCGTGATATCGCATCTCATTTCTATGTTTCATGACAAGCTATAATATTCATTGCGAAGTGTTAAGTATTCCTTGTCTGCACTTCAAATGAATGTAAATGCGACATTTTGTTTCTAGGAAATAGCGTTTGCAGATGTCTACGTATCGAAGCAATAGAGTTCTAATGCATCGTAAATCGCGATATCGCATCTCATTTCTATGTTTCATGATAAGATATAATATTCATTGTGCAGTGTTACGTATACCTCGTATTCGCTACAAAGGAATGTAAATGCGACACTTCCATGCTAGGAAATAGCGTTTGCAGATGTCTCCGCATCGAGGCCATAGAATTCTATTGCCTCTTACAACGTGATATCGCATCTCTCTTCTATGTTTCATGATAAGATATAGTATTCATAGCGGAGTGTCATGTATACCTCGTATTCACTTCATAAGAATGTAAATGCGACTATTGCTTGCTAGGAAATAGCGTTTGCAGATGTCTACGTATCGTAGCAATAGAGTTCTAATGCTACATAAATCGCGATATCGCATCTCATTTATATGTTTCGTGATGAGATATAATATTCATTGCGAAGTCTCATGTATACCTCGTATTCACTTCAAAAGAATGTAAGTGCGACACTTCCATGCTAGGATATAGCGTTTGCAGATGTCTCCTTCGAGGCCAGAGAGTTCTAATGCTTCTTACAACGCGATATCGCATCTCTCTTCCATGTTTCATGATAAGATATAATATTCATTGCGAAGTCTCATGTATACCTCGTATTCACTTCGAAAGAATGTAGGTGCGACACTTCCATGCAAGGAAATAGCGTTTGCAGATGTCTCCGCATGGAGGCAATAGAGTTCTAATGCTACTTAAATCGCAATATCGCATCTCATTTCTATGTTTCGTGATAAGATAGAATATTCATTGCGAAGTGTCATGTACACCTCGTATTCAATTCAAAAGTAAGTAAATGCGACTATTTCTTGCTAGGAAATAGCGTTTGCAAATGTCTATGTATCGTAGCAATAGAGTTCTAATGCTACTTAAATCGCGATATCGCATTCCACTTCTATGTTTCGTGATAAGATATAATATTCATTGCGAAGTGTCATGTACACCTCGTATTCAATTGAAAAGAGAGTAAATGCGACTATTGCTTGCTAGGAAATAGCGTTTGCAGATGTCTACGTATCGCAGCAAAGGAGTTCTAATGCTACTTAAATCGCGATATCGCATTTCATTTCTATGTTTCGTGATAAGATATAATATTCATTGCGAATGGTCATGTATACCTCGTATTAAATTCAAAAGAATGTAAATGCGACTACTGCTTGCTAGGAAAGAGCGTTTGCAGATGTCTACGTATCGTAGCAATAGAGTTCTAATGCTACTTAAATCGCGATATCGCATCTCGTTTGTATGTTTCGTGATAAGATATAATATTCATTCCGAAGTGTCATGTATACCTCGAATTCACTTCAAAAGAATGTAAATGCGACACTTCCATGCTAGGAAATAGCGTTTGCCGATATCTCCCCATCGAGGCAATAGGGTTCTAATGCTTCTTAAGACGCGATATCGCATCTCACATATATGTTACATGATAAGATATAATGTTCATTACGAAGTGTCATGTATACCTCGTATTCACTTCAAAAGAATGTAAATGCGAATCTTCCTTGCTAGGAAATAGCGTTTGCACATGTCTACGTATCGTAGCAATGGAGTTCTAATGCTTCTCAAAACGCGATATCGCATCTCATTTCTATGCTTCATGATAAGATATAATATTCATTGCGAAATGTCATGTATACCTCGTATTCACTTCAAAAGAATGTAAGTGCGACACTTCCGTGCTAGGAAATAGCGTTTGGAGATGTCTCCGCATCGAGGCCATAGGGTTCTAATGCTTCTTAAAACGCGATATCGCATCTCTCTTCCGTGTTTCATGATAAGATATAATATTCATTGCGAAGTGTCGTGTATACCTCGTATTCACTTCAAAAGAATGTAAATGCGACTAATGCTTGCTAGGAAATAGCGTTTGCAGATGTCTCCACATCGAGACCGTAGAGTTCAAATGCTTCTTAAAACGCGATATCGCATCCCTCTTCCGTGTTTCATGATAAGATATAATATTCATTGCGAAGTGTCATGTATACCTCGTATTCACTTCAAAGGAATGTAAATGCGACTACTGCTTGCTAGGAAATAGCGTTTGCAGATGTCTACGTATCGAAGCAATAGAATTCTAATGCTTCTTAAATAGTCATATCGCATTTAATTACTATGTTTCATGATAAGATATAATATTCATTGTGCAGTGTTATGTATACCTCGTATTCACATCAACTGAATGTAAATGCGACACTTCGTTGCTAGGAAATAGCGTCTGCAAATGTCTACGTATTGTAGCAATAGGGTTCTAATGCATCTTAAAACGCGATATCGCATCTCATTTCTACGTCTCATGATAAGATATAATATTCATTGCGAAGTGATATGTATTCCTCGTCTACACTTCAATTGAATGTACGTGCGACACTTCCTTGCTAGGAAATAGCGTTTGCAGATGTCTACGTATCGAAGCAATAGAATTCTAATGCTACTTAAATCGTCATATCGCATCTCATTTCTATGTTTCATGATAAGATATAATATTCATTGTGCAGTGTTATGTATACCTCATATTTCTTTCGAAAGAATGTAAATGCGACACTTCCTTGCTAGGAAGTAGCGTTTGCAGATGTCTACGTATCGAACCATTAAATTTCTAATGCTTCTTAAATTGCCATATCGCATCTCATTTCTATGTTTCATGATAAGATATAATATTCGTTGTGCAGTGTTATGTATATCTCGTCTATACTTCAAATGAATGTAAATGCGACACTTCCTTGCTAGGAAATAGCGTTTGCAGATATCTACATACCGTGGCATTAGAGTTCTAAGGCCTCTCAGAACGCGATATCGCTACGCATTTCTATGTTTCATGATAATATGTAATATTCATTGCGAAGTGTCATGTATACCTCGCATGCACAAAAAATGAATGTAAACGCGACACTTCCTTGTTAGGAAGTAGCGCTTGCAGGTGTCTACGTATCGAAGCCATAGAGTACTAGAGCTTCTTAATTCGCCGATCGCATCTCATTTCTATGTTTCATGATAAGATAAAATATTCATTGCGAAGTGTCATGTATACCTCGTACTTACTTCAAAAGAATGTAAACGCGACACTTCCTTGCTACGAAATAGCGTTTGCAGATGTCTACGTATCGTAGCAATAGAGTTCTAACGCTTCTTAAAACGTGATATCGCACGTCATTTCCCTGTACCATGATAAGATATAATATTCACTGCGAAGTGTCATGGATACCTCGTATTCACTTCTAAAGAATATAAATGCGACTCTTCCTTGCTAGGAAATAGCGTCTGCAGACGTCTACGTATCGTAGCAATAGATTTCTAATGCTTCCCAAAACGCGATATCGCATCCCATTTATATGTTTCATGATAAGATATAATATTCATTGTGCAGTGTCATGTGTACCTCGTATTCACTTCAAAAGAATGTAAATGCGACACTTCCTTGCTAGGAAATAGCGTTTGCAGATGTCTACGTATCGTGGCATTAGATTTCTAATGCTTCTCAAAACGCGAAATCGCTTCTCAATTCTATGTTTCATGATAATATATAATATTCATTGCGAAGTGTCACGTATACCTCGCATACACTTAAAATGAATGTAAATGCGATACTTCCTTCCTAGGAAATAGCGTTTGCAGATGTCTACGTATCGAAGCAATAGACATCCAATGCTTCATAAATCGCCATATCACATCTCATTTCTATGTTTCATGATAAGATATAATATCCATTGCGATGTGTCGTGTATACCTCGTATTCCATTCAAAAGAATGTAAATGCGACACTTCCTTGCTAGGAAATAGCGTGGACAGATGTCTACGTATCGAAGCAATGGAATTCTAGTGCATCTTAAAACGCGATATTCGCATCTCAATTCTGTGTCTCATGATAAGATATAATATTCATTCCGAAGTGTTATGTATTCCTCGTCTACACTTCAAATGAATGTTAATGAGACAGATCCTTGCTAGGACATGACGTTGACAGATGTCTACGTATCGAAGCAACAGAGTTCTAATGCTTCCCAAAACGTGATATCGCATATCCTTTCTATGTTTCGTGATAAGATATAATATTCATGGTGGTGTGTCATCTCTACTTCGTATTCACCTCAAAAGTCTGTAAACGCGACACTTCCTTGCTAGGAAATAGCGTTTGCAGACGTCTACGTATCGAAGCAATGGAGTTCTAGTGCATCTTAAAACGCGATATCGCATCTCATTTCTATGTCTCATGATAAGATATAATATTCATTCCGAAGTGTTATGTATTCCACGCCTGCACTTCAAATGAATGTTAATGCGACACTTCCTTGCTAGGAAATAGCGTTTGCAGAAGTCTGCGTATCGTAGAAACAGAGTTCTAAAGCTTCTTAAAACGCGATATCGCATGTCATATCTATGTTTCATGATAATATATAATATTCATTGCGAAGTGCCATGTATACCTCGCATAGACTTCAATTGAATGTACATGCAACACTTCCTTGCTAGAAAATAGCGTTTGCAGATGTCAACGTATCGAAGCAATAGAGTTCTAATGCTTCTTAAATCGCCATATTACATCTCATTTCTGTGTTTCATGATAGTATATAATATTCATTGCGAAGTGTCATGTATACCTCGCATACACTTAAAATGAATGCAAATGCGACACTTCCTTGCTAGGATGTAGCGTTTGCAGATGTCTACGTATCGAACCAATAGATTTCTAATGCTTCTTAAATCGCCATATCGCATCTCATTTCTACGTTCCATGATAAGATATAATATTCATTGTGCAGTGTTATGTATATCTCGTCTATACTTCAAATGAATGTAAATGCGACACTTCCTTGCTAGAAAGTAGCGTTTGCAGATGTCTACGTATCGTGGCATTAGAGTTCTAATGCTTCTCAAAACGCGATATCGCTTCTCATTTCTATGTTTCATGATAATATATAATATTCATTGCGAAGTGTCATGTATACCTCGCATACACTTAAAATGAATGCAAATGCGACACTTCCTTGCTAGGAAATAATGTTTGCAGATGTCTACTTATCGAAGCAATAGATATCTGATGCTTCATAAATCGCCATATCACATCACATTTCTATGTTTCATGATAAGATATAATATTCACTGTGCAGTGTTATGTATATCTCGTCTAAACTTCAAATGGATGTAAATGCGATACTTCCTTGCTGGGAAATAGCGTTTGCAGATATCTACGTATCGTTGCATTAAAGTTCTAATGCTTCTCAAAACGCTATATTGCTTCTCATTTCTATATTTCATGATAATATATAATATTCATTGCGAAGTGCCATGTATGCCTCGCATACACTTCAATTGAATGTACATGCAACACTTCCATTCTAGGAAATAGCGTTTGCAGATGTCTACGTATCGAAGCAATAGAGTTCTAATGCTTCTTAAATCGTCATATCGCATCTCATTTCTGTGTTTCATGAGAAGATATAATATTCATTGCTAAGTGTCATATATACCTCTTATTCCTTTCAAAATAATGTAAATGCGACACTTCTTTGCTAGGAAGTAGCATTTGCAGATGTCTACGTATCGAACCAATAGGTTTCTAGTGCTTCTTAAATCGCCATATCGCATCTCATTTCTATGTTTCATGATAAGATATAATATTCACTGTACAGTGTTATGTATACCTCTTATTCACTTCAAAAGAATGTGAATGCGACACTTCCTTGCTTGGAAATTGCGTTTGCAGATGTCTACGCATCGAAGCAATAGATTTCTAAAGCTTGCTAATTCGCGATATCGCATCTCATATATATGTTTCATGATAATTTATAATATTCATTGCGAAGTGTCATGTATAACTCGCATACACTTCAAATGAATGTGAATGCGACAGTTCCTTGCTAGGAAATAGCGTTTTCAGATATCTACGTATCGAAGCAATAGAGTTCTAATGTTTCTTAAATCGTCATATCGCATCTCATTTCTATGTTTCATGAGAAGATATAATATTCATTGCGAAGTGTCATGTATACCTCGTATTCCTATCAAAAGAATGTAAATGCGACACTTCCTTGCTAGGAAGTAGCGTTTGCAGATGTCTACGTATCGAACCAATAGATTTCTAATGCTTCTTAAATCGCCATATCGCATCTCATTTCTACGTTCCATGATAAGATATAATATTCATTGTGCAGTGTTATGTATATCTCGTCTATACTTCAAATGAATGTAAATGCGACACTTCCTTGCTAGGAAGTAGCGTTTGCAGATGTCTACGTATCGTAGCATTAGAGTTCTAATGCTTCTCAAAACGCGATATCGCTACTCATTGCTATGTTTCATGATAATATATAATATTCATTGTGGAGTGTTATGTACACCTCGTATTCACTTCAAAAGAATGTAAATGCGACACTTCCTTGCTTGGAAATAGCGTTTGTAGATGTCTAAGTATCGATGCAATAGAGTTCTAATGCTTCTTAAATCGCGATATCGCATCTCATTTCTGTGTGTCATGATAAGATATAATATTCTTTGTGCAGTATTATGTATATCTCGTCTATACTTCAAATGAACGTAAATGCGACACTTCCTTGCTAGGAAATAGCGTTTGCAGATGTCTACGTATCGTGGCAATAGAGTTCTAATGCTTCTTAAAACGCGATATCGCAACTCATTTCTATGTTTCATAATAAGATACAATATTCAATGCGAAGTGTCATGTATACCTCGTATTCACTTCAAAAGAATGTAAATGCGACACTTCCATGTTAGGAAATAGCGTTTGCAGATGTCTCCGCATCGAGGCAATGGGGTTCTAATGCTTCTTAAAGCGCGATATCGCATCACACTTCTATGTTTCATGATAAGATATATTGATCATTGCAAAGTGTCATGTATACCTCGTATTCACTTCAAAAGAATGTAAATGAGACACTTCCTTGCTAGGAAATAGCGTTTGCAGATGACTCCGCAACGAGGCAATAGGGTCCTAATTCTTCTTAAAACGCGATATCGCATCTCATTTCTATGTTTCATGATATTATATAATATTCATTGCGAAGTGTTATGTATACCTCGACTACATTCTTAAAGAATGTAAATACCACACTTCCTTCCTAGGAAATTGCGTTTCTAGATGTCTACGCATCGAAGCAATAGATTTCTAACTCTTTATTAAACGCGATATCGGATGTCATTTCTAAGTCACATGATAAGATGTAATTTCAATGCAACGCGTTATTTATATCTCCTCTACACTTCAAATGAATATAAATGCATCACTTCCTTGCTACGATACTAATAGAGTTATAATGCTTCGTATAAGATGTAATATTCATAGCATCGCGTTATGTTTATCTGCTTCTACACATGAATTGAGTGTGAACCCTACACTTTCTTGCCCGGGGATAGCGTTTCTAGATGTCCTGGTGCCGAAGCAATTAATTTGTCACGCTTCATGCACCCCAATATCGCATTTCATGTAAACAGTTCAAAGTAAGTTAGAAGGTTGTAAAGCTCTATGCATCGCATTATGCTTATCTGCTTTTGTGCTTTATAATGCTCTGGGATGTGAGAAGGTCCTCAACCATCCTTAACCCCCTAAAGAGAAGTCAATAGTCCAGCGGCCCTGCAGGCGGGCCATGGGAGCACGGCGCGCGAGGCGCTATGCAATTTAAATGATAAGGAGGATCCCCTCAGGGACGCCCAAGCGGGCGAGAAGAGGAAATCGCCGAAATCCACTGATCGATGGACCCGAACAATACCGAAGCCTACAGCCCACTCCACCAAGGAGCCCCGAGGAGGATGCAGGAGACCCGGGGACCACCAGCGAATTCAAGGAACCTGAAGAAGAGAACGTGAGAGCTTATTCGCTAAAGCGTCCCATTTCTTGTGTCGCATATTGTATATTGTCTTATATCGTGAAGCGAGTTATGATACCCGGTAATTCGCGGCGTGTTGCGTAGTTTCCCGTAGCCCTTGTTAGTTAAACCCACGTCGAGACTATAAATAAACATGCCGTCACTTCAGTATCTCGCGACCTGAGTGTGTGTACTTGGCTAGGAGTAGTCGAGAGGAGGAGCATTTCGAAATTTCAAGGGTTGTTCCGCCCCAGGGTTCCCGGGGTCGTGTAGTCCATCCCTTTGCTACATTCTCAGCAGCTGGCGTCCAAGAAAAGTTATACGTGAGCGGATACCTTGGAACGATAGATCGCTTTAGATTAAAGTACGTTTTACACCTTAAAGCATTTAGATAATTAATCCCTTCGAGCTTCCCTGACTTACTATATATAGGTTTCCCTCACAACTAATAGGAACCATCACTTTACATAGATATATAGAACACACATAGTTTTAAACGTAGAACTGAGAATTTTAGAACTTACTTTGAAACGTTAGTAGTGAGGAATTCCATCGGATTTCATAGAAATTCAGAACTTACTTGCTATGAAACATAGGCAGATAAGGGCCATCGCGTTGCTTAGAACTTTAGAACTTGCTTACTTCAACAAAGATTTCTATTGGCTTCGTCCGTTCTTTTAGAAGAGTTTTTGATAAACCACATACTTTTCACACTTCTGATAGCTTTGAAAGTTCACGAGATGTAATCGTTTAAGTTTTAAAATGATTACTTAGTGTGGATTATTATTTAGTAGCTCGCTCATAAACGAGTCTGCATAGGATATAATCCATAAGTTTTTAAGCCTGGAATTTATGCAGTTATTTGTTATTCACTTATTGCTCAAACGACAAAGATTCTGACCACTTCAAAATGGTTGACTTTCATCAATTTTCTTAAAAATAGAAATACTGCCCAACTGCTTGTATTGAAAACTGTAATTAAAGCTTTCAAAACATTTTACCTCTTATAGATGAATTCTGGAATTGAAATTGAATGTTTGACTTTTCTAACTCCTGTTTAGACATCTTTCTATTGGAATGTTCAAGTATTTTTCATATTCGTAATTATTAAAAATGTTTTACTTGATTCTTTAATTTAATATTTAGAATTTTCTGAGAAATATTTTTTATCGTAATGAACTATATAATTGCAATTATAATTCTTTATGAAATAATAATAACAGAAAGGTATGTATCCATTCTTGTAGTTTTGTCAAGAGTATTTAATCTTACTATCTAAAATGAAACATTGAGATCTGTTTACAATCTAATGGAATTTAATTACCTTTTGATTCAAATTCACAATGATAATCTTTCATAGTTCAACAATTTTGTGAGCTGTCCTCAGGAATCCGCAGCTTAGTACTTATAAGATGAACGACACAAAGAACAGCCTAACCAAACGTATTCGAACCGATTTTTCAATACTAATCTTATCATGTTTAATTTATGCTGCAAACTATTGAAATGCCCTTCGAAAAGTGTTTGTTCACAGTGAAGTAAACGGTAAATGTTACGCCTTCCACCACTGTTTACAATACGTATGTTTCACTTCCTATCAAAACCGTGAGTATTATCGCCTTTCTTTACTTTTTGTAACCTTCAATGCCTTCATGTTACAGATCGTTAAACTTGCTTTAAAATGCTCTATCGTATTACGGAAGAATGGACATACCAATTCATTTTAAAAAATGAAGGTAACTTTCATATGTCCAACATAACACCACTTACAAAAAAACTATTTTCATCAACGGATGGGCCCTATGTACTATGCAATTTTATATTAGCAAAAACTTCTATGAAACTTATAGTTGCGTGGATATCTGAGGTGCTAATTATTACTGCCCCACCCTGTATATTGTTATGGATGTGTCCAACAAGGCAACGATGAACAGAGTTAAATTTAATATTATGATGTTTATTATTTTACTTATAGTATATTTGTTTTTCTGGAATTTTGCCAAAAAACAATGTTCACGATGTCGACAGATGAATATATTTGCCTTAGAATTACAAGAGCCAACAATTTCGAAAGTAGAATATTTCTTTACTTCGCTAACCGAATCATTGCAAACGTTAAGTAAAGTGCGTGCCTTTCAAAACAGTCAGATGCAAATTACGATACAACGTTTCCGAGAAATGGTACGTGCCACTGTTTTTTAATTTCCGTTTATTTAATCAAAGGAAATTTAGTTGAAATATCCGCAAAATTTGAGGACAAAAAGTTATTGTAATTTTACGCAACATATATGATGATGATAAAGGATAAGTATACGGAACTGAAAATGGAAAGTAGCGAGCAGAAAAAGAAACTGATGGAGCTACAAAGTAGATTGATACATCCGTCAAATGATGATTCTAGGTTAATAAAATCTGTTAATCAAAGAACTATTGCAAAAATCAAGTATAATCAATATTACTTCTGCTCAAAGGCTATAATAGAATTGGACCGAAATGGATACAAAACAGGCAAATATATCTATACGTTCTATTCTATGCACAGGCAAATATTTCGAAGAGAAAAGATGTGTTACTTTCAAATTACTTATGTTCCTAGATATCTCACTAATTCAGGCTTCTTGTCTTGCAGAACTAATCATTCATTTAACATGTAAAGGGGTCGATGAATAGTAAAAGATTTTTATATTTCATAGCCTCACTCGATACGTCGATTCGATCACGTAAAATATCGGACATTAATTGCATCTACATCTTCAGACTTGTAATTTGTATTGTATAACGGGTGGTGATCCACGGTCATTCGCGGCGTGTCGTATACCCTTTTGTAATACCGCGTCGAGGCAATCTAGAAAGAAGCCGTCAGTTCAGTATCCCGCGACCCTAATTTGCGCACTCGGCTAGAAGCAATAGAGCGAAAGAGTATTTTGAAATTTCGAGGGTTATCTTGAACCGGGTTTCCCCGGGTTGTGTGGTTTACTAGTTTTTGCTACTTTTTGAGTAGCTGGCGCCCAAAAAGTCCCAGCCTCGCAGCTTCGAAATACTCGCTGGATAGGAAATTTATTGTTCTGTACTTCGCGTTGCCGAATCACGCGGATATTCTGTACCCCGATATAACCCCGGATTAAACTTCTGGATACCCCGTTATTATTGGTTCTATATACCCTTTTCTTGAGGATTGGAACGGGAAAAACCGTCACAGAACATAATTATACATGACTGCATAAGAAGGGTATCATATACTTTTATAATGAATGCGATATAAGAATATAAAACGAAGAACTATCCACTCCCATCAGGAGTAAAAACAATGTTTGGTACGCAAAGTTCATTGCAAAATATAATCAAGCAGTTAATATATTAAATCACAGCACACAATAAATCACTGAATGTATAATGATATGAATAGTAAGAAAAACATATTTACCTGTTAGATGTTTATAAATTCAAATTTAAAAGTCCAAGTCACATTTAATATATTATTGTTTAACAAGGTGATTTAATGTTGTTTCAAATAGGCGTGCAGAACTAGCTCGTACCTCTGTCAATGTAATTTCATTCGAAAAATACAAAGGATAAGAGGAAATATTCTCCAATATATAACATATATAAATCAACGGATGCAAGAGAGAACACTCGATCTCGGTGTAACGAGACCGGGGCGTCATCCTGCAGTAATAGTATAAAGCCTGTTCCGAGATGGTGTAGAGAGGGAATGTGGAGGGTGAAAAGCATAAAATAACAACAATGTAACTAAAGAGAAAGAGAAAAAAAATATGTGGAAGCATTGCATTTATTAAGAGGAAATCCTAGAAATATCAAACAACAGATTATATACCATACTGTAAGGGTAAGGTACAACGAAATAGACGATATCGTGAGAGAAACTAAAAAAATCGAGAAACTTAAAAAGAAAATAATAATTTAGATGGAGCGAATCAATATCACTGATCCCGGCAAGCTTAATGGAAAACGCATAACGATGAATCGGTTAGAGTATAAGATAGATGTTGGTCGCGGTTTGAGTGGCCCTGGGAATCCTTTGCCCGCATCAGAACAGGCAGTAGGATAGTGGAGGGCCTGCCCTCCTGTTGCTTGGATCTATAGAATTCACATTCTATTGTAGAGTAGAAGCAGATAATTATAATGCTTTTCATAGAAAATTACAGCTTACTTAATTCGAAACGTTGAAATGAGATTAGTCATGGCATTGTATAATGCATTAGTACTCTATTTTCTCGACATGTAGACACTACGAAGGGCAATCCTGTTGCATGGAGCTGTAGAATTTACATTCTTATGAAGTTTTAAAGCAGACAAGCATAGAGCTATGCCAAAGAGATGACAGCATTCTTACTTTCAAACGATGAAATGGGATGCGTCAGCGCATTGCATGGAGAATTCTAGCTCGATTGCTTTAACAGACAGACAATACGGAGTGTCATGCCGTTGCATGGAATTATATAGTTCACATTCTATTGAAGACCTCTAACAGTTAAGCATAATGTTATGGATATATGATTACAGATTCTTTGCTTTGATACGTTGAAATGAGATGCGACATTGCGTTGCATGAAGTATTATAAATGTCTTGCTTGGACACATAGAGATCTGGAAAAGATATTCTGTTGCATGTAAGTATAGGATTCACATCCTTCTAAGGTCTAGATGCAGACAAATGTAACATATTGCATAGAACAATGCAATTTACCATGAATCATTGAAATGACTTGCGACATCGTGTTGAATGAAGCAATAGAACTCCATTGCTCCGATAAGTAAACAACTGAAAACGCTATTTCCTGGCAAGAAAGTGGGGCATTTACATCCTTTTGGAGTGTAGACGAGGTATACATAACACTTCGCATTGAATATTATATCTTATCATGCAACATAGAAATGAGATGCGATATCGCGTTTTAAGAAGCATTAGAACTATATTGCTTCGATACGTAGACATCTGCAACCGCTATTTCCTAGCAAGGAAGGTCCGCATTTACATACATCTGAAGTGTAAGCGAGTTATAAGTGACTCTGCGCAATGAATATTATATCTTATCATCAAACATAGAAATGAGATGCGATATCGCGTTTTAAGAAGCGTTAGATATCTATTACTACGATACGCAGACATCTGCAAACGCTATTTCCTAGCATGGAAGTGTAGCATTTACATTCTTTTGAAGTGAATACGAGGTATAAGTGACACTTCGCAATGAATAATAGATCTTATCATGAAACATATAAATGAGATGCGGTATCGTGTTTTAAGAAGCTTTAGAACTCTATTGCTTCCATACGTAGACATTGGCAAACGATATTTTCTAGCAAGGAAGTGTCGCATTTACATTCATTTGAAGTGAATACGAGGTATAAGTGACACTTCGCAATGAATAATAGATCTTATCATGAAACATAGAAATGAGATGCGATATCGTGTTTCAAGAAGCTTCAGAACTCTATTGCTTCGATACGTAGACATTTGCAAACGCTATTACCTATCAAGGAAGTGTCGCAGTTACATTCCTTAGATGTGAATACGAGGAATACATGACACTTCGCAATGAATATTATATCTTGTCATGAAACATAGAAATGAGATGCGATATCCCGTTTTAAGAAGTAATAGAACACTATTGCTTCGGTACGGAGACACCTGCAAACGCTATTTTCTAGCAAGCAAGTGTCGCATTTAGATTCTTCTGAAAGGAATACGATGTATACATGACGCTTCGCAATGAATATTATAACTTATCATAAAAAGCAAAAATACGATGCAACATCTCGTTATAAGGAGCATTATAACTCTATAGCTTCGATACGTAGACATCTGCAAACGCTATTTCCTAGCAAGGAAGAGTGTCATTTACATTCATTTGTAGTGAATACGAGGTATACATGACACATCGCAATGAATAATATATCTTATCATGAAACATAGAACTGACATGCGATATCCATTTTTAAGAAGCATTAGAACTCTATTGCTTCCGTACGTAGACATCTGAAAACGCTATTTCCTAGCAAGGAAGTGTCGCATTTACACTCATTTGAAGTGAATACGAGGTATAAGTGAGACTTCGCAATGAATAATAGATCTTATCATGAAACATAGAAATGAGATGCGATATCGTGTTTTAAGAAGCTTTAGAACTCTATTGCTTCGATACGTAGACATTTGCAAACGCTATTACCTATCAAGGAAGTGTCGCAGTTACATTCCTTAGATGTGAATACGAGGAATACATGACACTTCGCAATGAGTAGTATATCTTATCATGAAACATAGAAATTAGATGCGTTACCGCGTTTTAAGAAGCGTTGGAAGACTACTGCTACGACACGTAGACATCTGCAAGCGCTATTTCCCAGCAAGCAAGTATCGCATTTACATTCTTTTGAAGTGAATGCGATGTATACATGACACTTCGCAATGAATATTATATCTTATCACGAAACATAGAAATTAGATGCGTTACCGCGTTTTAAGAAGCGTTAGAAGACAATTGCTACGACACGTACACATCTGCAGACGCTAATTCCTAGGAAGGAAATGCCGCATTTACATTCTCCTGAATGGAATACGAGGTATAAGAGACACCTCGCAGTGAATATTATAACTTATCATGTAACATAGAAATGAGATGCTATATCGCGTTTTAAGAAGCATTAGAACCCTGCTTCTACGATACGTAGACATCTGCAAACGCTATTTCCTAGGAAGGAAGTGTCGGACTTACATTCTTTTGAAGTGAATACGGGGTATACATAACAGTCCACAATGAATATTATACCTTATCACGAAACATGGGAATGATATGCGATATCGCGTTTTAAGAAGCATTAGAACTATATTGCTATGACACGTAGGCATCCCCAAACCCTTATTCCTAGTAAAGAACTGTCGGATTTACAATCTTTTGAAGTGAATACGAGGTATACATGACACTTCGCAATGAATATCATATCTTATCATGAATCATGGAAATGAGATGCGATATCGCGTTTCGAGAAGCATTAGAACACTACTTCTTCGACACGTAGACATCTGAAAACGCAACTTCCTAGCAAGGAAGTGTCGCAGTTACATTGTTTTGAAGTGTATACGAGGTATACATGACACTTCGCAGTGAATATTACATCTTAACATGAAACATAGAAATGATATGCGATATCGCGTCTTGAGAGGCATTACAACTCCATTGCTACGATACGTAGACATCCGCAAACGCTATTTCCTAGCAAGGAAGTGTAGCATTTACATTCAATTGAAGTGTTTGCGAAGTATACATGACACTTCGCAATGACTATTTTATCTTATCATGAATCATGAAAATGGCATGCTATATCGCGGTTTAAGGAGCATTAGAACTCTATTGCTTCGATACGTAGACATCTGCAAACGCTATTTCCTAGGAAGGAAGTGTCGCATTTACATTTATTTGAAGTGTAGACGAAGTATACATGACACATCGCAATGATTAATACATCTCATCATGAAACATAGAAATGAGATGCGATATCGCGTTTTGAGATGCATTAGAACTCTAGTGCTTCGATACGTAGATATCTGCAAACGCTATTTCCTAGCAAGATAATGTCGCATCTACATTCATTTGAAGTGAATGCGAGGTATACATGACACATCGCATTGAATATTATATCTTATCATGAAACATAGAAATGAGATGCGATATTTGGTTTAAGAAGCGTTAGAACTCTATTGCTTCGATACGTAGACTCCAGCAAACGCTACTTCCTAGCAAGGAAGAGTCGCATTTACATTCTGTTGAAGTGAATACGAGGTATATATGACATTCAGCAGTGAATATTATATCCTTTCATGAAACATAGATATGAGTTGCGATATCGCGATACAAGAAGCATTAGAACTCTATTGCTACGATACTTAGACATCTGCAAACGCTACTTTCTAGCAAGGAAGTGCCATATTTACCTTCATTTGAAGTGTATGCGAGGTATACATGCCACTCCGCAATGAATATTATATCTAATCATGAAACGTAGAGATGAGATGCGATATGACGATTTAAGAAGCATTAGAAAACTATTGCTTCGATACGTAGACATCTGTGAACGCTATTTCCTAGCAAGGAAGTGTCGCATTTACATTCTTTTGAAAGGAATACGAGGTATTCATGACACTTCGCAATGAATATTACATCTTTTATCATGAAACATAGAAATGAGGTGCGATATCACCTTTTGGGAAGCATTAGAACTGTATTGCTACGATACGTAAACATCTGCAAACGCTATTTCCTAGCAAGGAAGTGTCGCATTTACATTCATCTGCGGCTTATGCGAGGTATACATGTCACTTCCCAATGAAAATTATATCTTATCAGGAAACATAGAAATGAGATGCGATATCGCGTTTTTGGAAGCATTAGAACTCTATTGCTTCGATACGTAGACATCTGCAAACGCTATTTCCTAGCAAGGAAGTGTCGCATTTACATTTTTTTGAAGTGTCACGACTTGAAGTCGCGAAAGCGCTCGTCACGTGGACACTTTTCATAGCCGTTCCCGACATCGACGCGAATTGCGCAGAGCTGGGTTCGTCGGCGGACAAGACACGATTTACCAGGTATAAAGACGTGCAACTTACCTTTCGATGCTCCAGGCGTCGTAGCTCTCCTCATCCTCGTAGCGTGGAGTGGAATCCTCCCTCGCGTATGTGTGGCGTCGCATCCCCGTTCCGTGGCGGCGATTATGCGGGTTGCCAGCGTGTAGGGGATCCGGATGCTGGAGGAGATGCGGATACTGATCTGTGGCCGTCGAGGTTGGAGGGCGGCGTCTGAGGGTAGCAGGCGATACGTCTGACGTCACAAAATGCGACACTTTGCTAGGAAGTAGCGTTAGCAGATATCTACGTATCGAAGCAATAGATTTCTAATGCTTCTTCAAACGAGATGTCGCATCTCATTTCCATGTTTCATGATAAGATATAATTTTCATTGCGAAGTGTCATGTATACCTCGAATTCACTTCAAAAGAATGTAAATGCGATACTTCCTTGCTAGGAAATAGCGTTTGCAGATTTCTACGCACCGAAACAATAGAGCTCTAATGCTTCATAAAACGACATGTCGCTTCTCATTTCTATGTTCCATGATAAGATATAATATTCATTGCGAATAGTCATGTATACCTCGTACTCACATCTAAAGAATGTAAATGCGACACTTCCATGCTAGGAAGTAGCGTTTGCAGATGTCTACGTATCGAAGCAATAGAGTTCTATCGCTTCTTAAATTGTGATATCGCATCTCATTTCTATGTTTCATGATAAGATATAATATTCATTGCGAAGTGCCACGTATACCTCGCATACACTTCAAGTGAATGTAAATGCGACACTTCCTTGCTAGGAAATAGCGTTTGCAGATGTCTACGTATCGAAGCAATAGAGTTCTAATGCTTCTTAAATCGTCACATCGCATCTCATTTCTATGTTTCATGATAAGATATAATATTCATTGCTAAGTGTCATGTATACCTCGAATTCACCTCAAAAGAATGTAAATGCGACACTTCCTTGCTAGGAAATAGCGTTTGCAGATGTCTACGTATCGAACCAATAGAGTTCTAATGCTCCTTAAACCGTCATATCGCATCTCATATCTACGTTTCCTGATAAGATATAATATTCATTGCGAAGTGTCATGTATACCTCGTATTCCTTTCAAAAGAATGTAAATGCGACACTTCCTTGCCAAGAAGTTGCGTTTGCAGATGTCTACGTATCGTAGCATCACAGTTCTAATGCTTCTCAAAACGCGATATCGCTACCCATTACCATGTTTCATGATAATATATAATATTCATTGTGGAGTATTATGTATACCTCGTATTCACTTCAAAAGAATGTAAATGCGACACTTCCTTGCTAGGAAATAGCGTTTGCAGATGTCTACGTTTCGTGGCATTAGGTTTCTAATGGTTCTCAAAACGCGATATCGCGTCTCATTTCTATGTTTCATGATAATATATAATGTTCATTGCGAAGTGTCATGTATACCTCGCATATACTTAAAATGAATGTTAATGGGACTCTTCCTACCTAGGAAATAGCGTTTGCAGATGTCTACGTATCGAAGAAATAGAAATCTAATGCTTCATATATCGCCATATCGCATCTCATTTCTACGTTTCATGATAAGATATAATATTCATTGTGCAGTGTTATGTGTACCTCGTATTCACCTCAAAAGAATGTAATTGCGACACTTGCTTGCTAGGAAGTAGCGTTTTCAGATGTCTACGCATCGAAGCAATAGAATTCTAATGCTTCATAAATCACCATATCGCATCCCATTTTTATGTTTCATGATTCGATATCATATCCATTGTGCAGTGTTATGTATACCTCGTATTCACTTCAAAGGAATGTAAATGCGACACTTCCTTGCTAGGAAATAGCGTTTGCATATGTCTGCGTATCGTGGCATTAGAGTTCTAATGCTTCTCAAAACGCGACATCGTTTCTCATTTCTATGTTTCATGATAGTATATAATATTCATTGCGCAGAGTCATGTATACCTCGCATACACTTCAAATGAATGTAAATGCGACACTTCCTTGCTAGGAAATTGCGCTTGTAAATGTCTACGTATCGTAGAGTTAGTGCTCTAATGCTTCTCAAAACGCGACATCGCTTCTCATTTGTATGTTTCATGATAGTATATAATATTCATTGCGCAGTGTCATGTATACCTCGCATACACTTCATATGAATGTAAATGCGACACTTCCTTGCTAGGAAATAGCGTTTGCATATGTCTGCGTATCGTGGCATTAGAGTTCTAATGCTTCTCAAAACGCGACATCGTTTCTCATTTCTATGTTTCATGATAGTATATAATATTCATTGCGCAGTGTCATGTATACCTCGCATACACTTCAAATGAATGTAAATGCGTCACTTCCTTGCTAGGAAATTGCCTTTGTAGATATCTACGTATCGAAGCAATAGAGTTCTAAAGCTTATTAGTTCGCGATATCGCACCTCATTCCTATGTTTCATGATAATATATAATATTCATTGCGAAGTGTCATGTGTACCTCGCATACACTTCAAATGAATGTAAATGCGACACATCCTTGCTAGGAAATAGCGTTTGCAGATGTCTACGTTTCGAAGCAATAGAATTCTAATGCTTCTTAAATCGTCATATCGAATCTCATTTCTATGTTTCATGATAATATATAATATTAATTGCGAAGTGCCATGTATACCTCGCATACACATCAATTGAATGTACATGCGACACTTCCTTGCTAGGAAATAGCGTTTGCAGATGTCTACGTATCGAAGCAATAGAATTCTAATGCTTCTTATATCGTCATATCGAATCTCATATCTATGTTTCATGATAAGATATAATAATGATTGCGAAGTGTCATGTATACCTCGTATTCCTTTCAAAAGAATGTAAATGCGACACTTCCTTGCTAGGAAGTAGCGTATGCAGATGTCTACGTGTCGAAGCAGTAGAGTTCTAATGCTACTTAAATCGTCATATCTCATCTCATTTCTATGTTTCATTATAAGATACAATATTCATTGCGAAGTGTCATGCATAGCTCGTATTCCTTTCAAAAGAATGTAAATGCGACACTTCCTTGCTAGGATGTAGCGTTTGCAGATGTCTACGTATCGAAGCAATAGAGTTCTAATGCTTCTCAAAACGCAATATCGCATCTCATTCCTATGATTCGTGATAAGATATAATACTCATTGTGCATTGTTATGTATACCTCGTATTTACTTCAAATGAATGTAAATGCGACACTTCCTTGCTAGGAAGTAGCGTTTCCAGATGTCTACGTATCGTAGCAATAGACATCTAATGCATCTTAAAACGAGATGTCGCATCTCGTTTCTCTGCTTCATGACAAGATATAATATTCATTGCGTAGTGTCATGTTTTCCTCGTATTCACTACAAAAGAATGTAAATGCGACACTTCCTTCCTAGGAAATAGCGTTTGCAGATGCCGACGTATCGTAGCAATAGGATTCTAACGCTTCTTAAAACGCGAAATCGCATTTCATTTCGATGTTTCGTGATAAGGTATAATATTCATTGCGAAGTGTCATGTGTTCCTCGTATTTACTTCAAAAGAATGTAAATGCGACACTTCCTTGCTAGGAACTAGCGTTTCCAGATGTCTACGTATCGTAGCAATAGACATCTAATGCATCTTAAAACGAGATGTCGCATCTCGTTTCTCTGTTTCATGATAAGATATAATATTCATTGCGAAGTGTCATGTGTTCCTCGTATTCACTTCAAAAGAATGTAAATACGACACATACATGCTAGGAAATAGCGTTTGCATATGTCTACCTACCGTAGCAATAGAGTTCTAATACTGCCTAAAACGCGATATCGCATCTCACTTCTATGTTTCATGATAAGATCTATTATTCATTGCGAAGTGTCACTTATACCTCGTAATCACTTCAAATGAATGTAAATGCGACACTTCCTTGCTAGGAAATAGCGTTTGCAGATGTCTACGTATCGAAGCAATAGAATTCTAATGCTTCTTATATCGTCATATCGAATCTCATATCTATGTTTCATGATAAGATATAATAATGATTGCGAAGTGTCATGTATACCTCGTATTCCTTTCAAAAGAATGTAAATGCGACACTTCCTTGCTAGGAAGTAGCGTATGCAGATGTCTACGTGTCGAAGCAGTAGAGTTCTAATGCTTCTTAAATCGTCATATCTCATCTCATTTCTATGTTTCATTATAAGATACAATATTCATTGCGAAGTGTCATGCATAGCTCGTATTCCTTTCAAAAGAATGTAAATGCGACACTTCCTTGCTAGGATGTAGCGTTTGCAGATGTCTACGTATCGAAGCAATAGAGTTCTAATGCTTCTCAAAACGCAATATCGCATCTCATTCCTATGATTCGTGATAAGATATAATACTCATTGTGCATTGTTATGTATACCTCGTATTTACTTCAAAAGAATGTAAATGCGACACTTCCTTGCTAGGAAGTAGCGTTTCCAGATGTCTACGTATCGTAGCAATAGACATCTAATGCATCTTAAAACGAGATGTCGCATCTCGTTTCTCTGCTTCATGACAAGATATAATATTCATTGCGTAGTGTCATGTTTTCCTCGTATTCACTACAAAAGAATGTAAATGCGACACTTCCTTCCTAGGAAATAGCGTTTGCAGATGCCGACGTATCGTAACAATAGGATTCTAACGCTTCTTAAAACGCGAAATCGCATTTCATTTCGATGTTTCGTGATAAGGTATAATATTCATTGCGAAGTGTCATGTGTTCCTCGTATTTACTTCAAAAGAATGTAAATGCGACACTTCCTTGCTAGGAACTAGCGTTTCCAGATGTCTACGTATCGTAGCAATAGACATCTAATGCATCTTAAAACGAGATGTCGCATCTCGTTTCTCTGTTTCATGATAAGATACAATATTCATTGCGAAGTGTCATGTGTTCCTCGTATTCACTTCAAAAGAATGTAAATACGACACATACATGCTAGGAAATAGCGTTTGCATATGTCTACCTACCGTAGCAATAGAGTTCTAATACTGCCTAAAACGCGATATCGCATCTCACTTCTATGTTTCATGATAAGATCTATTATTCATTGCGAAGTGTCACTTATACCTCGTAATCACTTCAAATGAATGTAAATGCGACACTTCCATGCTAGGAAGTAGCGTTTGCAGATGTCTACGTATCGAAGCAATAGATTTCTATCGCTTCTTAAATTGTGATATCGCATCTCATTTCTATGTTTCATGATAAGATATAATATTCATTGCGAAGTGCCACGTATACCTCGCATACACTTCAATTGAATGTAAATGCGACACTTCCTTGCTAAGAAGTAGCGTTTCCAGATGTCTATGCATCGAAACAATAGATTTCTAATGCTTCTAAAAACGGGATATCGCATCCCATTCCTATGTTTCATGACAAGATATTATATTCATTGCGAAGTGTCATGTGTTCCTCGTATTTACTTCAAAAGAATGTAAATGCGACACTTCCTTGCTAGGAAGTAGCGTTTGCAAATGTCTACGTATCGAAGCAATAGCGTTCTAACGCTTCTTAAAACGCGATATCGCATCTCATTTCTATGTTTAAGGATAAGATATATTATTCATTGCGATGTGTCATGTATACCTCGCATTCAATTCAAATGAATGTAAATGTGACACTTTCTTGCTAGGAAACAGCGTTTGCAGATGTCTATGTATCGAAGCAATACAGCTCTAATGCTTCTTAAAATGAGATATCGCATCTCATTACTATGTTTCATGATAAGATATAATATTCATTGCGAAGTGTCATGTATTCCTCGTATTCACATCTAAAGAATGTAAATGCGACACTTCCTTGCAAGGTAATAGCGATTGCAAATGTCTACGTATCGAAGCAATAGCGTTCTAACGCTTCTTAAACCGCGATATCGCATCTCATTTCTATGTTTAAGGATAAGATATATTATTCATTGCGATGTGTCATGTATACCTCGCATTCAATTCAAATGAATGTAAATGTGACACTTTCTTGCTAGGAAACAGCGTTTGCAGATGTCTATGTATCGAAGCAATACAGCTCTAATGCTTCTTAAAACACGATATCGCATCTAATTTCTATGTTGCATGATAAGATCTATTCTTCATTGCGAAGTGTCACTTATACCTCGTATACACTTCAAGTGAATGTAAATGCGACACTTCCTTGCTAAGAAATAGCGACTGCAAATGTCTCCGCATCGAGGCAATAGAGTTCTAATGCTTCTTAAAACGAGATGTCGCATTTCATTCCTATGTTTCGTGATAAGATATAATATTCATTGTAGAGTGTTATCTATACCTCGTATTCACTTAAAAGGAATGTAAATGCGACACTTCCATGCTAGGAAATAGTGATTCCAGATGTCTACGTATCGTAGCAACAGAGTTCTAATGCTTCCTAAAACGCGATATCGCATCTCACTCCTATGTTTCATGATAAGATATAGTATCCATTGCGAAGTGTTTTGTATACCTCGTATTATCTTCAGAAGAACGTAAATGCGGCACTTCCGTGCTAGGAAATAGGGTTTGCAGATGTCTACGTAACGTAGCAATAGAGTTCTAATGCTTCTTAAATCGTCATATCGCATCTCATATCTACGTTTCATGATTAGATATAATATTCATTGCGGAGTGGCATGTATACCTCGCATACACTTCAAATGAAGGTAAATATGGCACTTCCTTGCTAGAAAGTAGCGTTTGCAGATGTCTAAGTATCGTAGCAATAGAGTTCTAGTGCTTCTTAATTCGCGATATCGCATCTCACATCTATGTTTCGAGATAAAGTATAATATTCATTGCGAAGTGTCGTGTATACCTCGTATTAACATCAAAAGAATGTCAATGCGGCATTTCCAAGCTAGGTAATAGCGTTTGCAGATGTTTACCTATCGTAGTAGTAGAGTTCTAATGCTTCTTAAAACGCGATATCGCATCTCACTGCTATGTTTCATGATAAGATATAATATTCATTATGGAGTGTTATGTATACCTCGTATTCACTTCAAATGAATGTAAATGCGACACTTCCATGCTAGGAAGTAGCGCTTGCAGATGTCTACGTATCGCAGCAATAGAGTTCTAATACTACTTAAAACGAGATGTCGCATTTCATTTCTATGTTTCGAGATAAGATATAATATTCATTGCGAAGTGTTATGTATACCTCGTATTATCTTCAAAAGAATGTAAATGCGGCACTTCCATGCTAGGAGATAGCGTTTGCAGATGTGTACGTATCGTAGCAATAGAGTACTAATGCTTCTTAAAACGAGATGTCGCATTTCATTCCTATGTTTCGTGATAAGATTTAATATTCATTGTAGAGTGTTACGTTTACCTCGTACTCACTTAAAAGGAATGTAAATGCGACATTTCCATGCTAGGAAATAGCGTTTGCAGATGTCAACGTATCGTAGCAATATAGTTCTAATGCTTCTTAAAACGCGATATCGCATCTCACTTCTATGTTTCATGATAAGATATAATATTCATTGCGAAGTGTTATGAATACCTCGTATTATCTTCAAAAGAATGTAAATGCGACACTTGCATGCTAGGAAATAGCGTTTGCAGATGTCTACGTACCGTAGCAATAGAGTTCTAATGCTTCTTAAAATGAGAAGTCGCAATTCATTTCTATGTTTCAAAATAAGATTTAATACTCATTGTGGAATGTTATGTATACCTCGTATTAACTTCAAAAGAATGTAAATGCGACACTTCCTTGCTAGGAAATAACGTTTGCAGATGTCTACGCATCGTAGCAATAGAGTTCTAATTCTTCCTAAAACGCGATATCGCATCTCACTTCTATGTTTCATGATAAGATATAGTATCCATTGCGAAGTGTCATGTATATCTCGTATTCACTTCAAAAGAATGTAAATGCGAAGCTTCCATGCTGGGAAATAGGGTTTGCAGATGTCTACGTAACGTAGCAATAGAGTTCTAATGCTTCTTAAAATGAGAAGTCGCATATCATTTGTATATTTCGTAATAAGGTGTAATATTCATTGTGGAATTTTATGTTTACCTCGTATTCACGTCAAAAGAACGTAAATGCGACACTTGCTTGCTAGGAAATAACATTTGCAGATGTCTACGCATCGTAGCAATAGGGTTCTAGTGCTTCTTAATTCGCGATATCGCATCTCACATCTATGTTTCGAGATAAGATATAATATTCATTGCGAAGTGTCATGTATACCTCGTATTAACATCAAAAGAATGTAAATGCGGCATTTCCAAGCTAGGTAATAGCGTTTGCAGATGTTTACGTATCGTAGTAGTAGAGTTCTAATGCTTCTTAAAACGCGATATCGCATCTCACTGCTATGTTTCATGATAAGATATAATATTCACTATGGAGCGATATGTATACCCCGTATTCACTTCAAAAGAATGTAAATGCGACACTTCCATGCTAGGAAATAGCGTTTCCAGATGTCTACGTATCGTAGCAATAGAGTTCTAATGCTTCTTAAAACGCGATGTCGCATCTCACTTCTATGTTTCATGATAAGATATAGTATCCATTGCGAAGTGTTATGTATACCTCGTATTATCTTCAGAAGAACGTAAATGCGGCACTTCCATGCTAGGAAATAGGGTTTGCAGATGTCTACGTAACGTAGCAATAGAGTTTTAATGCTTCTTAAGACGCGATATCGCATCTCACTTCTATGTTTCATGATAAGATATAGTATCCATGGCGAAGTGTCATGTATATCTCGTATTCACTTCAAAAGAATGTAAATGCGACACCTCCATGCTAGGAAATAGAGTTTGCAGATATCTACGTATCGTAGCAATAGAGATCTAATTCTTCTTAAAACGGGATATCGCATCTCAATACTATGTTTCATGATAAGATATAAGATTCATTGCGAAGTGTCATGTATACCTCGTATTCACTTCAAAAGAATGTAAATGCGGCACTTCCATGCTAGGAAATAGCGTTTGCAGATGTCTACGTATCGTAGCAATAGAGTTTTAATGCTTCTTAAAATGAGAAGTAGTGTTTCATTTCTATGTTTAGTAATAAGATATAATATTCATTGTGTAATGTTATGTATACCTCGTATTCACTTCGATGGAATGTAAGTGCGACATTTCCTTGCTAGGAAATAGAGTTTGCAGATGTCTACGTATATTAGCAATAGAGTTCTAATGCTTCTCAAAACGCGATATTGCACCTCATTCCTATGTTTCATGATAAGATATAATATTCATTGCGAAGCGTCATGTATATCTCGTATTCACTTCAAAAGAATGTAAATGCGACACTTCCATGCTAGGAAATATTGTTTGCTGATGTCTACGTATCGTAGCAATAGAGTTCTAGTGCTTCTCAAGACGCGATATCGCATCTCATTCCTATGTTTCATGATATGATATAATATTCATTGTGGAGAGTTATGTATACCTCGTATTCACTTCAAAAGAATGTAAATGCGACACTTCCCTGCTAGGAAATAGCGTTTCCAGATGTCTATGTATCGTAGCAATTTAGTTCTAGTGCTTCTCAAGACGCGATATCGCATCTTTTTTCTATGTTTCATGATAACATATAATATTCATTGCGAAGTGTCATGCATACATCGTATTCACGTCAAAAGAATGTAAATGCGACACCTCCATGCTAGGAAATAGAGTTTGCAGATGTCTACGTATCGTGGCAATAGAGTTCTTGTGCTTCTTAAAACGCGATATCGCATCTCACTTCTATGTTTCATGATAAGATATAATATTCATTGCGAAGTGTCATGTATATCTCGTATTCACTTCAAAAGAATGCAAATGCGACTCTTCCATGCTAGGAAATAGCTTTTGCAGAATGTCTACGTATCGTAGCAATAGAGTTCTAATGCTACATAAAACGAGATATCGCATTTCATTTCTATGTTTCGTGATAAGATATAATATTCATTGTAGAGTGTTATCTATACCTCGTATTCACTTCAAAAGAATGTAAATGCGACACTTCCATGCTAGGGAATAGCGTTTCCAGATGTCTACGTATCGTAGCAATAGAGCTCTAATGCTTCTTAAAACGCGATATCGCACCTCATTCCTATGTTTCATGATAAGATATAATATTCATTGCGAAGTGTCATGTATACCTCGTATTAACTACAAAAGAATGTAAATGCGACACTTCCTTGCTAGGAAATAACATTTCCAGATGTCTACGCATCGCAGCAATAGAGTTCTAGCGCTTCTTAAATCGCGATATCGCATTTCACTAATATGATTCGTGATAAGATATAATATTCATTGTAGTGTGTTATGTATACCTCGTATTATCTTCAAAAGAATGTAAATGCGGCACTTCCATGCTAGGAAATAGCGTTTGCAGATGTCTACGTATCGTAGCAATACGGTTCTAATGCTTCTTAAAACGAGATGTCGAATTTCATTCCTATGTTTCGTGATAAGATATAATATTCATTGTAGACTGTTATGTATACCTCGTATTAACTTCAAAAGAATGTAAATGCGACACTTCCTTGCTAGGAAATAACGTTTGCAGATGTCTACGCATCGTAGCAATAGAGTTCTAATTCTTCCTAAAACGCGATATCGCATCTCACTTCTATGTTTCATGATAAGATATAATATTCATTATGGAGCGATATGTATACCCCGTATTCACTTCAAAAGAATGTAAATGCGAAGCTTCCATGCTGGGAAATAGGGTTTGCAGATGTCTACGTAACGTAGCAATAGAGTTCTAATGCTTCTTAAAATGAGAAGTCGCACATCATTTGTATATTTCGTAATAAGGTGTAATATTCATTGTGGAATTTTATGTTTACCTCGTATTCACGTCAAAAGAACGTAAATGCGACACTTGCTTGCTAGGAAATAACATTTGCAGATGTCTACGCATCGTAGCAATAGGGTTCTAGTGCTTCTTAATTCGCGATATCGCATCTCACATCTATGCTTCGAGATAAGATATAATATTCATTGCGAAGTGTCATGTATACCTCGTATTAACATCAAAAGAATGTAAATGCGGCATTTCCAAGCTAGGTAATAGCGTTTGCAGATGTTTACGTATCGTAGTAGTAGAGTTCTAATGCTTCTTAAAACGCGATATCGCATCTCACTGCTATGTTTCATGATAAGATATAATATTCATTATGGAGCGATATGTATACCCCGTATTCACTTCAAAAGAATGTAAATGCGACACTTCCATGCTAGGAAATAGCGTTTCCAGATGTCTACGTATCGTAACAATAGAGTTCTAATGCTTCTTAAAACGCGATATCGCACCTCATTCCTATGTTTCATGATAAGATATAATATTCATTGCGAAGTGTCATGTATACCTCGTATTAACTTCAAAAGAATGTAAATGCGACACTTCCTTGCTAGGAAATAACGTTTGCATATGTCTACGCATCGTAACAATAGAGTTCTAATGCTTCCTAAAACGCGATGTCGCATCTCACTTCTATGTTTCATGATAAGATATAGTATCCATTGCGAAGTGTTATGTATACCTCGTATTATCTTCAGAAGAACGTAAATGCGGCACTTCCATGCTAGGAAATAGGGTTTGCAGATGTCTACGTAACGTAGCAATAGAGTTTTAATGCTTCTTAAGACGCGATATCGCATCTCACTTCTATGTTTCATGATAAGATATAGTATCCATGGCGAAGTGTCATGTATATCTCGTATTCACTTCAAAAGAATGTAAATGCGACACCTCCATGCTAGGTAATAGAGTTTGCAGATATCTACGTATCGTAGCAATAGAGATCTAATTCTTCTTAAAACGGGATATCGCATCTCAATACTATGTTTCATGATAAGATATAAGATTCATTGCGAAGTGTCATGTATACCTCGTATTCACTTCAAAAGAATGTAAATGCGGCACTTCCATGCTAGGAAATAGCGTTTGCAGATGTCTACGTATCGTAGCAATAGAGTTTTAGTGCTTCTTAAAATGAGAAGTAGTATTTCATTTCTATGTTTAGTAATAAGATATAATATTCATTGTGTAATGTTATGTATACCTCGTATTCACTTCGATGGAATGTAAGTGCGACATTTCCTTGCTAGGAAATAGAGTTTGCAGATGTCTACGTATATTAGCAATAGAGTTCTAATGCTTCTCAAAACGCGATATTGCACCTCATTCCTATGTTTCATGATAAGATATAATATTCATTGCGAAGCGTCATGTATATCTCGTATTCACTTCAAAAGAATGTAAATGCGACACTTCCATGCTAGGAAATATTGTTTGCTGATGTCTACGTATCGCAGCAATAGAGTTCTAGTGCTTCTCAAGACGCGATATCGCATCTCATTCCTATGTTTCATGATATGATATAATATTCATTGTGGAGAGTTATGTATACCTCGTATTCACTTCAAAAGAATGTAAATGCGACACTTCCCTGCTAGGAAATAGCGTTTCCAGATGTCTATGTATCGTAGCAATTTAGTTCTAGTGCTTCTCAAGACGCGATATCGCATCTTTTTTCTATGTTTCATGATAACATATAATATTCATTGCGAAGTGTCATGCATACATCGTATTCACGTCAAAAGAATGTAAATGCGACACTTCCTTGCTAGGAAATAGCGTTTACAGATGTCTACGTATCGCAGCAATAGAGTTCTAGTGCTTCTCAAGACGCGATATCGCATCTCATTCCTATGTTTCATGATATGATATAATATTCATTGTGGAGAGTTATGTATACCTCGTATTCACTTCAAAAGAATGTAAATGCGACACTTCCCTGCTAGGAAATAGCGTTTCCAGATGTCTATGTATCGTAGCAATTTAGTTCTAGTGCTTCTCAAGACGCGATATCGCATCTTTTTTCTATGTTTCATGATAACATATAATATTCATTGCGAAGTGTCATGCATACATCGTATTCACGTCAAAAGAATGTAAATGCGACACTTCCTTGCTAGGAAATAGCGTTTACAGATGTCTACGTATCGAAGCAATAGAGTTCTAGTGCTTCTTAAAACGCAATATCGCATCTCATTTCTATGTCTCATGATAAGATATAATATTCATTGGGCAGTGTTATGTATACCTCGCATCTACTTCAAATGAATGTAAATGCGACACTACCTTGCTAGGAAGTAGCGTTTGCAAATGGTTACTTATCGAAGAAATAGGGCTCTAATGCATCTTAGAACGTCATATCGCATCTCATTCGTATGTCTCATGATAAGATATAATATTCATTGCAAAGTGTTATGCATACCTCGTCCGCACTACAAAAGATTATAAATGCGACACTTCCTTGCTAGGAAATAGCGTTTCCAGATGCCTACGTCTTGTAGCAATAGAGTTATAATACTTCTTTAAACGGGATATCGTATCTCATCTCTATGTTTCATGATAAGATATAATATTCATTGCGAAGTGTTATGTACACCTCGTCCAAACATCAAAAGAATGTAACTGCCACACTTCCTCACCAGGAAATAACGTTTCCAGATCTTTACGTATCGAAGCAATAGATTTCTAATGTTTCTTAAAACGCGATATCGCATCTCATCTCTATGTTTCATGATAGGATATAGCATTCGTTACGAAATGTTACGTTCAACTCGTCTACACTTCAAAAGAATGTAAATGTCACACGTCCTTGCTAGGAAATAGCCTTACCGGATGTCTACGTATCGAAGCAACAGAGTTCTAATGCTTCCTTAGACACGATATCGCATCTCAATTCTGTCACATGATAAGATGTAATATTCAATGCGAAGTGTTATGTTTACCACGTCTACACTTCAAGTGAATGTAAATGCAACACTTCCTTGCTAGGAAATAGCGTTTCCAGATGCGTACGTATCGGGGCAATAGATTTCTAATGCTTCTTTAAACGCGATATCGCATCTCAATTCTATGTTTCATGATAAGATATAATATTCAATGCGAAGTTATATGTATACCTCGTATACACTTCAAGAGAATGTAAATGCCACACATCCTTGCTAGGAAATGCGTTTTCAAATGTCTACGTATCGAAGCAATAGAGTTCTAATGCTTCTCAAGGCGCGATATCGCATCTCATTTCTATGTGTCATGATAAGATATAATATTCATTGCGAAGTGCCACGTATACTTCGTACTCACTTCAAAAGAATGTAAATGCGACACTTACATGCTAGGAAATAGCGATTGCAGATGTCTACGTATCGTAGCAACAGAGTTCTAATGTTTCCGTAAACGCGATATCGCATCTCAATTCTATGTTTCATGATAAGATATAATATTCATTGCGAAGTGTCATGTATACCTCGTATTCAGTTCAAAAGAATGTAAATGCGACACTTCCTTGCTAGGAAATAGCGTTTGCAGATGTCTACGTATCTTAGCAATGGGGTTCCAATGCTTTTTTAAATCGCGATATCGCAGCTCATTTCTATGTTTCATGATAAGATGTAATATTCATTGTGGAGTGTTATGTATACCTCGTTTCACTTCAAAAGAATGTAAATGCGACACTTGCATGCTAGGAAATAGCGTTTGCAGATGTCTACATATCGTAGCAATAGAGATCTAGTGCTTCTGAAATCGCGATATCGCATCTCACTTCTATGTTTCATGATAAGATATAATATTCATTGCGATGTGTCATGTATACCTCGTATTCACTCCAAAAAAATGTAAATGCGACACTTCCATGCTAGGAAATAGCGTTTGCAGATGTCTACATATCGTAGCAATAGAGTTCTAATGCTTCTTAAAACGAGATGTCGCATTTCATTTCTATGTTTCGTGATAAGATATAATATTCATTGTGGAGTGTCATGTATACCTAGTATTCACTTCAAAAGAATGTAAATGCTACACTTCCTTGCTAGGAAATAGCGTTTCCAGATGACCACGTATCGTAAGAATGGAGTTCTAATACTTCTTAAAACGAGATATCGCATTTCATTCCTATGTTTCGTGATAAGGTATAATATTCATTGTGGAGTGTTATGTATACCTCGTATTCACTTCAAAAGAATGTAAATGCGACACTTCCTTGCTAGGAAATAGCGTTTGCAGATGTCTACGTATCGCAGCAATAGGTTTTTAATGCTCCTTAGAACGCGATATCGCATCTCATTTCTATGTTTCATGATAAGATATAATATTCATTGCGATGTGTCATGTATACCTCGTATTCACTTCAAAGAATGTAAATGCGACTATTCCTTCCTTTTAATAACGTTTGCAGATGTCTCCGTATCGAAGCAGTAGAGTTCTAATGCTTCTTAAATCCCGATATCGCATTTCATTTCTATGTTTCGTGATAGCGTATAATATTGACTGCGATGTACCATGTATACCTCGTATTCACTTCAAAAGTATGTAAATGCGATATTTCCTTGCTAGGAAATAGCGTTTGCAGATGTCTAGGTATCGAAGCAATGGAGTTCTAATGCTTCTTAAAACGCGATATCGCATCTCATTTCTATGTTGCATGATGAGATATAATATTTATTGCGAAGTGTTATGTATACCTCGTCCACACTACAAATGAATGTAAATGTCACACATCCTTGCTAGGCAATGCGTTTCCATGTTTTTAGGTATCGGAGCAATGGAGTTCTAAAGCTTCTTAAAACGCAATATCGCATCACATTTCTATGTTTCTTGACAAGATATAATATTCATTGCGAAATTTTAGGTATGCCTCGTCTGCACTTCAAAGGTATGTAAATGCCACACACCCTTGGTAGGAAATGCAATTCCAGATGTTTACGTGTCGAAGCAACAGAGTTCTAATGCTTCTTAAAACGCGAAATCGCATCTCATATCTATGTTTCACGATATGATATAATATTCATTGCGAAGTGTTATGTATACCTCGTCAACACTTCAAAGGAATGTAAATGCCACACTTCCTTCCTAGTAAATGCGTTTCCAGATGTCTACGTATCGAAGCAATAGAGTTCTAATCCTTCTTAAAGCGCGACATGGCATCTCATTTCTATGTTTCAAGAGAATTTATAATATTCATTGCGAAGTGTTATGTATGCCTCGTCTACACTTCAAAAGAATGTAATTGCCACACTTCCTTGCTGGGAATTAGGGTCCTGCAGATGTCTACGTATCGAAGCAATAGAGTTCTAATGCTTCTTAAATCGCGATATCGCATCTCATTTCTATGTTTCATGATAAGATATAGTATTCACTACGAATTGTTATGTATACCTCGTCTACACTCCAAAAGGATGTAAATGCCACACTTCCTTGCTCAGAAATAGCGTTTCCATTTGTTTACTTATCGGAGCCATAGAGGTCTATTGCTTCATTCAACACGATGTCGCAAGTCATTTCAATGATTCATGGTAAATTGCAATGTTCTATGCAATATGTTACATTTGTCTGCATCTAGACCTTAGAAAGATGTGAATCCTATACTTACTTGCAACAGAATATCGTTTCCAGATCTCTACGTGTCCAAGCAAGACATTTCTAATACTTCATGCAGCGCGATGTCGCATCTCATTTCAACGTTTCAATGCAAAGAGTCTGTAATCATATGTCCATAACATTGTGCTTAACTGTTAGATGTCTACAATAGAATGTGAACTACATAATTCCATGCAACGGCATGGCGCTCCGTAGTGTCTGTCTGTTAAAGCAATCGAGCTAGAATTCTCCATGCAATGCGCTGGCGCATCCCATTTCATCGTTTCAAAGTAAGAATGCTGTAATCTCTTATGCATAGCTCTATGCTTATCTGCTTTAAAGCTTCATAAGAATGTAAATTCTACAGCTCCATGCAACAGGATTGCCCTTCGTAGTGTCTACATGTCGAGACAATAGAGTACTAATGCATTATACAATGCCATGACTCATCTCATTTCAACGTTTCGAATTAAGTAAGCTGTAATCTTCTATGAAAAACATTATAATTATCTGCTTCTACTCTACAATAGAATGTGTATTCTATAGATCCAAGCAACAGGAGGGCAGGCTCTCCACCATCCTACTGCCTGCCCTGATGCGGGCAAAGGATTCCCAGGGCCACTCAAACCGCGACCAACACCTATCTTATACTCTAACCGATTCATCGTTATGCGTTTTCCATTAAGCTTGCCGGGATCAGTGATATTGATTCGCTCAATCTAAATTATTATTTTCTTTTTAAGTTTCTCGATTTTTTTAGTTTCTCTCACGATATCGTCTATTTCGTTGTACCTTACCCTTACAGTATGGTATATAATCTGTTGTTTGATATTTCTAGGATTTCCGCTTAATAAATGCAATGCTTCCACATATTCTCTTTCTCTTTCTCTTTAGTTACATTGTTGTTATTTTATGCTTTTCACCCTCCACATTCACTCTCTACACCATCTCGGAACAGGCGTTATACAATTACTGCAGGATGACGCCCCGGTCTCGTTACACCGAGATCGAGTGTTCTCTCTTGCATCCGTTGATTTATATATGTTATATATTGGAGAATATTTCCTCTTATCCTTTGTATTTTTCGAATTAAATTACATTGACAGAAGTACGAGCTAGTTCTGCACGCCTATTTGAAACAACATTAAATCACCTTGTTAAACAATAATATATTAAATGTGACTTGGACTTTTAAATTTGAATTTGTAAACATCTAACAGGTAAATATGTTTTTCTTACTATTCATATCATTATACATTCAGTGATTTATTGTGTGCAGTGATTTGATATATTAACTGCTTGATTATATTTTGCAATGAACTTTGCGTACCAAACATTGTTTTTACTCCTGATGGGAGTGGAGAGTTCATCGTTTTATATTCTTATATCGCATTGATTATAAAAGTATATGACATCCTTTTTATGCAGTCATGTATAATTAAGTACTGTGACGGTTTTTCCCGTTACAATCCGCAAGAAAAGGGTATATAGAACCAATAATAACGGGGTATCCAGAAGTTTAGTCCGGGGTTATATCGGGGTACAGAATATCCGCGTGCTTCGGCAACGCGAAGTACAGAGCAATAAATTTCCTATCCAGCAAGTATTTCGAAGCTGCGAGGCTGGGACTTTTTGGGCGCCAGCTACTCAAGAAGTAGCAAAAACTAGAAAACCACGCAACCCGGGGAAACCCGGTGCAAGATAACCCTCGAAATTTCGAAATACTCTTTCGCTCGACTGCTTCTAGCCGAGTGCGCAAATTAGAGTCGCGGGATACTGAACTCACGGCTTCTTTCTAGATTGCCTCGACGCGGTATTACAAAAGGGTATACGACACGCCGCGAATGACCGGGGATCACCACCCGTTATACAATACGAATTACAATATGCGATATCACAATTGCGGCAGGGAACAAATGGGACGCTTTAGCGTATAAGGACTCACGTTCTCGTTTCCAACAAGTATGGATCTCGTTCAGTCCGTCTACCTCTCTCTCTCTCTCTCTCTTTCTCTCTCTCTCTCTCTCCTCCAAATCGCTCCGTACAATCGTGTGCTAGGTTGCTCGCTAAGTCTTCGCTATGTCTTCGCTAAGTCGTCTCTGAGTAGTCGCTAAGAAATCGCTAAGAAGTAGAGGCTGTCTTCATGCTGGCTAGCTCGTTATATAGGTTTGCTGGGGGTCTTCGGATCCCCTTAGATCCTCCTTAGGGCTCCTTGATGGGGTAGGGCCATACGCTTCGGTATTGTTCGGAGCATCGATCGGTGGATTTCGCATATCAGTTCTAAGTCACATGATAAGATGTAATTTCAATGCAACGCGTTATGTATATCTCCTCTATACTTCAAATGAATGTAAATGGATCACTTCCTTGCTACGGAATATCGTTTCTATATCTGAAGGTTTAGAAGCAATAGAGTTCTAATGCTTCGTAAAACGCGGCTGCGCACCTTACTTCTATATTTCATGGTAAGATGTAATATTCATAGCATCGCGTTATGTTTATCTGCTTCTGCATATGAATTGAGTGTGAACCCTACACTTTCTTGCCCGGGGATAGCGTTTCTAGATGTCCAGGTGCCGAAGCATTTAATTTGTCATGCTTCATGCACCTCAATATTGCATTTCATATAAACAGTTCAAAGTAAGTTAGAATGTTGTAAAGCTCTATGCATCGCATTATGCTTATCTGCTTTTGTGCTTTATAAAGCTCTGGGATGTGAGAAGGTCCTCAACCATCCTTAACCCCCTAAAGAGAAGTCAAAAGTCCAGCGGCCCTGCAGGTGTGCCATGGGAGCGCGGCGCGCGAGGCGCTACGCAATTTAAATGATCAGGAGGATCCCCTCAGGGACAGCCAAGGGGGCGAGAATAGGAAATCGCCGAAATCCACTGATCGATGGACTCGAACAATACCGAAGCCTACAGCCCACTCCACCAAGGAGCCCCGAGGAGGATGCAGGAGACCCGAGGACCACCAGCGAATTCAAGGAACCTGAAGAAGAGAACGTGAGAGCTTATTCGCTAAAGCGTCCCATTTCTTGTGTCGCATATTGTATATTGTATCTTATATCGTGAAGCGAGTTATGATACCCGGTAATTTGCGGCGTGTTGCGTAGTTTCCCGTAGCCCTTCTTAGTTAAACCCACGTCGAGACCATAAATAAACATGCCGTGACTTCAGTATCTCGCGACCTGAGAGTGTGTACTTGGCTAGGCGTAGTCGAGAGGAGGAGCATTTCGAAGTTTCAAGGGTTGTTCCGCCCCAGGGTTCCCGGGGTCGTGTAGTCTATCCCTTTGCTACTTTCTGAGCAGCTGGCGCCCAAGAAAAGTTGTACGTGAGCGGATACCTTGGAACGATAGATCGCTTTAGATTAAAGTACGTTTTACACCTTAAAGCATTTAAATAATTAACCCCTTCGAGCTTCCCTGACTTACTATATATAGGTTTCCGTCACAACTAATAGGAACCATCACTTTACATAGATATATAGAACACACATAGTTTTAAACGTAGAACTGAGAATTTGAGAACTTACTTTGAAACGTTAGTAGTGAGAAATTCCATCGGATTTCATAGAAATTCAGAACTTACTTGCTATGAAACATAGGCAGATAAGGTCCATCGCGTTGCTTAGAACTTTAGAACTTGCTTACTTCAACAAAAATTTCTATTGGCTTCGTCCGTTCTTTTAGAAGAGTTTTTGATAAACCACATACTTTTCACGCTTCTGATATCATTGAAAGTTCGCGAGATGTAATCGTTTAAGTTTTAAAATGATTACTTAGTGTGGATTATTATTTAGTAACTCGCTCATAAACGGGTCTGCATAGGATTTAGTCCATAAGTTTTTAAGCCTGGAATTTATGCAGTTATTTGTTATTCACTTATTGCTCAAACGACAAAGATTCTGACCACTTCAAAATGGTTGACTTTCATCAATTTTCTTAAAAATTGAAATACTGCCCAACTGCTTGCATTAAAGACTGTAATTAAAGCTTTCGAAACATTTTACCTCTTATAGATGAATTCTGGAATTGAAATTGAATGTTTGACTTTTCTAGCTCCTGTTTAGACATATTTCTATTGGAATGTTCAAGTATTTTTCATATTTGTAATTATTAAAAATGTTTTACTTGATTCTTTTATTTAATATTTAGAATTTTCTGAGAAATATTTTTTATCGTAATGAACTATATAATTGCAATTATAATTCTTTATGAAATAATAATAACAGAAAGGTATGTATCCATTCTTGTAGTTTTGTAAAGAGTATTTAATCTTACTATCTAAAATGAAACATTGAGATCTGTTTACAATCTAATGGAATTTAATTACCTTTTGATTCAAATTCACAATGATAATCTTGCATATTTCAACAATTTTGTGAGCTGTCCTCAGGAATCCGCAGCTCAGTACTTATAAAATGAACGACACAAAGAACAGCCTAACCAAACGTATTCGAACCGATTTTTCAGTACTAATCTTATCATGTTTAACTTATGCTGCAAACTATTGAAATGCCCTTCGAAAAGTGTTTATTCACAGTGAAGTAAACGGTAAGTATTACGCCTTGCACCACTGTTTACAATACGTGTGTTTCATTTACTATCAAAACCGTGAGTATTATCGCCTTTCTTTACTTTTTGTAACCTTCAATGCCTTCATGTTACAGATCGCTAAACTTGCTTTAAAATGCTCTATCGTATTACGGAAGAATGGACATATCAATTCATTTTAAAAAATGAAGGTAACCTTCATATGTCCAACATAACTCCACTTACAAAAAAACTATTTACATCAACGGATGGCCCCTTTGTACTATGCAATTTTATATTAGCAAAAACTTCTATGAAACTTATAGTTTCGTGGATATCTGAGGTGCTAATTATTACTGCCCCACCCTGTATATTGTTATGGATGTGTCCAACAAGGCAACGATGAACAGAGTTAAATTTAATATTATGATGTTTATTATTTTACTCATAGTATATTTGTTTTTCTGGAATTTTGCCAAAAAACAATGTTCACGATGTCGACAGATGAATATATTTGCCTTAGAATTACAAGAGTCAACAATTTCGAAAGTAGAATATTTCTTTACTTCGCTAACCGAATCATTGCAAACGTTAAGTAAAGTGTGTGCCTTTCAAAACAGTCAGATGCAAATTACGATACAACGTTTCCAAGAAATGGTACGTGCCACTGTTTTTTAATTTCCGTTTATTTAATCAAAGGAAATTTAATTGAAATATCCGCAAAATTTGAGGACAAAAAGTTATTGTAATTTTACGCAACATATATGATGGTGATAAAGGATAAGTATACGGAACTGAAAATGGAAAGTAGCGAGCAGAAAAAGAAACTGATGGAGCTACAAAGTAGATTGATACATCCGTCAAATGATGATTCTAGGTTAATAAAATCTGTTAATCAAAGAACTATTGCAAAAATCAAGTATAATCAATATTACTTCTGCTCAAAAGCTATAATAGAATTGGACCGAAATTGGTACAAAACAGGCCATTATATCTATACGTTCTATTCTATGCAAAGGCAAATATTTCAAAGAGAAAAGATGTGTTACTTACAAATTACTTATGTTCCTAGATATCTCACTAATTCAGGCTTCTTGTCTTGCAGAACTAATCATTCATTTAACATGTAAAGGGGTCCAAGAATAGTAAAAGATTTTTATATTTCATAGCCTCACTTGATACGTCGATTGGATCACGTAAAATATCGGACATTAATTGCATCTACATCTTCAGACCTTAAATATATAATTGCAACAACATATTTAATAGCGTTTTAATAACATTTTTCTAATTGTTTATATCTATGTCTAATAAATATATATTAATCGAATAAGTTGCTTTACCAAAGAATAAAAGTATCTGAGGCTTACAAATCGGAGCATTACATAACAAACGTGCATCACATATATAATATTACATGTAATAAAAGATGAAGACCAAAAAGATCGTACATAAGTTGAATCCACAATGCGGTCATAGAGATACAGAAACGGCAAAAATTCCAAACAATAATTTAAAAAATTCAAAAAGGGGGGAGTGAAAATCCATCTCCTTGACGATGATAAGGAACAAGTCTGCTTCATGCACTACAATATCCCAAACAGCCAGCGATTGGCACGCCAATGACAACGGATGGAACGAATTCCGTGACAGAACTGTGCTAACAAAGTGCTCCTACTCAGCTTTCGAAATGGCATACTGTTAGTACTGGGGCGGCATTCGTATCACGGCACTATTAAAGCACCGAGATATAGCACACGGGCTACACGGCCGTGACAATGACACTATCAGCTCACCATAGCTACACGCGTGCTTGTGGCGTAGGCTGACATTTACTAATGGGGAAGCTGTTTCTATAAAAATTATAAGCAAATATGAAAAATGACTAAACTGTGCAATTTATTTATTTTGATTCCAAAATAGATACACCGGCACAAAACAAAGATATAAGAACTCGATTTTATTATTTTCTATAAACTAGCTCGATAGGACGATTTTTTCCATAAAGTCTATAATTACTTTGTCATAAAAATATACACACTTATTTTATATATATTTTCTTCAATTTATTGTTGCAAATTCATGCAATTGAGGGTTACATTAACTACGATGACAGCATGTTATTTCAAAAATTATACAAGGCGAAGTTAGGGACGCAACAGCATGAATTTTTCTTTTATAAGTAATATTTTTTTGATAAATAATATTTTTAGTCTATGATGGATTGAAAGAAATATATACGACTCGCTCAATAACTATAAATATAGGAAAATGACCATCAAAATGTCTATCAATACTCATATGCTGAACATCTACTGACATCTAACGGTTCTAATTTGTATGAAAGCACAGGTTCCCCATTGTCAAATGTGATCCTGCGTCATTGCTGAGGAGATTCATGAATGGAGCGATGATACGCGTGTCACCATGGTGCTGGTGCTGCGCGATTCGCTTGTCTAGAACGTGCTGGTAACACGTTCTGGCATTTTAGTTAACGAATCCGGTCACAGATGACTACGAATCAGTTGACACTCCTCGGAAGTGGCAATATAGTGCCGGCATGGTGTCGCTACCATCTTGCCGTTTGTTATCTGGGATGCTTTTTAGTGCATTATTCGGAATTGAATTTGAACACATAGCTACATAATCGCAAATTTGTATGTACTGTGACGTGGTGACGTCACAAGGCTCGCTCACCCCCCCCCCCCTGCTTCGGTTAGACTAGCTTCGCAGATCACCACCCATGCGAGAAGCGTGACACGGACCATTGCGATAGCTGTATTTGCGAGGAGCGTGAAATACACGATGGTAGAACCTCCCCCCCCCCCCGGTCGTTTCCCTCTCTCCGTTCGACGGATAAGACTGGCGAGCTGATGGAAGAAGCGACGCATAAGACGCCTCTTCGGCGGATAATAAGACCGCAGGTTCGCGGAAGGGCTGTGCGCCGAGGTAGCGTGACGGGCTCGACGGTGGAGGAGTCGGGAAGTGAACAAGAAGAGACCCTGAAGCCCGAAGGATACGATCCAGAGCTCTGCAACGATAAGACCGTTGCCATAGTCCATGGAGACAAACAGGATGGTTCTCGGGTGTGAGAAGGACCTCTACCGCTCCCCTGAGCCCATGGAGAGGAAAACTCAAGATGCGCAGCGGAATTGCAGGTGAGCCGTGGAAAGCTCGGCGCGCGACACGCGCCGCAGTTCAAATAATCCAGAGGACCCCCTCTAGACACACCAGAGGGGGCGATCAGCGAAGATCGCCGAAATCCACCGATCGATGCCCCGAACAATACCGAAGCGTATGGCCCTACCCCATCAAGGAGCCCTAAGGAGGATCTAAGGGGATCCGAAGACCCCCAGCAAACCTATATAACGAGCTAGCCAGCATGAAGACAGCCTCTTATTCTTCTGAACGACTTAGCGACTACTTAGCGAGAGAGAGAGAGAGAGAGAGAGAGAGAGAGAGAGAGAGAGAGAGGTAGACGGACTGAACGAGATCCATACTTGTTGGAAACGAGAACGTGAGTCCTTATACGCTAAAGCGTCCCATTTGTTCCCTGCCGCAATTGTGATATCGCGTATTGTAATTTGTATTGTATAACGGGTGGTGATCCCCGGTCATTCGCGGCGTGTCGTATACCCATTTGTAATACCGCGTCGAGGCAATCTAGAAAGAAGCCGAGAGTCGAGCAGTCGAGCGAAAGAGTATTTCGAAATTTCGAGGGTTATCTTGCACCGGGTTTCCCCGGGTTGCGTGGTTTATTAGTTTTTGATACTTCTTGAGTAGCTGGCGCCCAAAAAGTCCCAGCCTCGCAGCTTCGAAATACTTGCTGGATAGGAAATTTATTGCTCTGTACTTCGCGTTGCCGAAGCACGCGGATATTCTGTACCCCGATATAACCCCGGACTAAACTTCTGGATACCCCGATATTATTGGTTCTATATACCCTTTTCTTGCGGATTGTAACGGGAAAAACCGTCACAGTACTTAATTATACATGACTGCATAAAGAGGATGTCATATACTTTTATAATCAATGCGATATAAGAATATAAAACGATGAACTTTCCACTCCCATCAGGAGTAAAAACAATGTTTGGTACGCAAAGTTCATTGCAAAATATAATCAAGCAGTTAATATATCAAATCACTGCACACAATAAATCACTGAATGTATAATGATATGAATAGTAAGAAAAACATATTTACCTGTTAGATGTTTATAAATTCAAATTTAAAAGTCCAAGTCACATTTAATATATTATTGTTTAACAAGGTGATTTAATGTTATTTCAAATAGGCGTGCAGAACTAGCTCGTACTTCTGTCAATGTAATTTCATTCGAAAAATACAAAGGATAAGAGGAAATATTCTCCAATATATAACATATATAAATCAACGGATGCAAGAGAGAACACTCGATCTCGGTGTAACGAGACCGGGGCGTCATCCTGCAGTAATCGTATAACGCCTGTTCCTAGATGGTGTAGAGAGTGAATGTGGAGGGTGAAAAGCATAAAATAACAACAATGTAACTAAAGAGAAAGAGAAAGAGAATATGTGGAAGCATTGCATTTATTAAGAGGAAATCCTAGAAATATCAAACAACAGATTATATACCATACTGTAAGGGTAAGGTACAACGAAATAGACGATATCGTGAGAGAAACTAAAAAAATCGAGAAAATTAAAAGGAAAATAGTAATTTAGATTGAGCGAATCAATATCACTGATCCCGGCAAGCTTAATGGAAAACGCATAACGATGAATCGGTTAGAGTATAAGATAGATGTTGGTCGCGGTTTGAGTGGCCCTGGGAATCCTTTGCCCGCATCAGGGCAGGCAGTAGGATGGTGGAGAGCCTGCCCTCCTGTTGCTTGGATCTATAGAATTCACATTCTATTGTAGAGTAGAAGCAGATAATTATAATGTTTTTCATAGAAGATTACAGCTTACTTAATTCGAAACGTTGAAATGAGATGAGTCATGGCATTGTATAATGCATTAGTACTCTATTGTCTCGACATGTAGACACTACGAAGGGCAATCCTGTTGCATGGAGCTGTAGAATTTACATTCTTATGAAGTTTTAAAGCAGATAAGCATAGAGCTATGCATAAGAGATTACAGCATTCTTACTTTGAAACGATGCAATGGGATGCGCCAGCGCATTGCATGGAGAATTCTAGCTCGATTGCTTTAACTGACAGACACTACGGAGCGCCATACCGTTGCATGGAATTATATAGTTCACATTCTATTGAAGACCTCTAACAGTTAAGCACAATGTTATGGATATATGATTACAGATTCTTTGTATTGAAACGTTGAAATGAGATGCGACATCGCGCTGATTGAAGTATTAGAAATGTCTTGCTTGGACACGTAGAGATCTGGAAACGATATTCTGTTGTAAGTAAGTATAGGATTCACATCCTTCCAAGGTCTAGATGCAGATAAATGTAACATATTGCATAGAACATTGCAATTTATCATGAATCATTGAAATGACTTGCGACATCGTGTTGAATGAAGCAATAGAACTCTATTGCTCCGATAAGTAAACAAATGGAAACGCTATTTCCTAGCAAGGAAGTGTCGCATTTACATTTATTTTTGGTGTAGACGAGGTATACATAACACTTCGCAATGACTATTATATATTATCATGAAACATAGAAATGAGATGCGGTATCACGATTTAAGAAGCACTAGAACTCTATTGCTTCGGTACGTAGGCACCTGAAAACGAATATCCTTGCAGGAGTGTGTGGCATTTACATACCTTTGAAGTGCAGACGAGCCATACCTAAAATTTCGCAATGAATATTATATCTTGTCATGAAACATAGAAATGTGATGCGATATCGCGTTTTAAGAAGCTTTAGAACTCCATTGCTTCGATACCTAGACACATGGAAACGCATTGCCTAGCAGGAATGTGTGACATTTACATTCTTTTGAAGTGTGGACGAGGTATACATAACACTTCGCAATGAATATTACATTTCATCATGCAACATAGAAATGAGATGCGATATCGCGTTTTAAGAAGCATTAGAACAATACTGCTCCGATACGTAAACAACTGCAAACGCTATTTCCTAGCAAGGAAGTGTAGCATTTATATTCTTTTGAAGTGAATACGAGGTATACATGACACTTCGCAATGAATATTATATCATATCATGAAACGTAGAAATGAGATGCGATAGCGCGATTTAAGGAGCATTAGAACTCTATTGCTACGTTAGGTAGACATATGCAAACGCTATATCCTAGCAAGGAAGTGTCGCATCTACATTCTTTTGAGGTGAATACGAGCTACACATAACACCTCCCTATGAATATTATATCTTATCATGAAACATACTAATGAGACGCGATATCTCGTTTTAAGAAGCATTAGAACTATATTGCTTCGACATGTAGACATCTGCCATCGCTATTTCCCAGCAAGGAAGTGACGCATTTACATTCATTTGTAGTGTATGCGAGATATACATTATAGTCCACAATGAATATTATATCTTATCATGAGACACAAAAATGAGATGCGATATCGGGATATATGGAGCATTAGAACTCTATTGCTACGATACGTAGACATCTGCAAGTACTATTTCCAAGCAAGGAAGTGTCGCATTTACATTCTTTTGAAGCGAATGCGATGTATACATAACATTGCACAATGAATACTATATCTTATCATGAAACACAGAAGTGAGATGCGATATCGGGTTGTAACTAGCATTAGAACTCTATTGCTATGATAAGTAGACATTTGCAAATGCTATTTCCAAGCATGGAAGTGTCGCATTTACATTCTTTTGAAGCGAATACGAGGTATACATAACACTGCGCAATGAATATTATATCTTATCATGAAACATAGATATGAGATGCGATATCCCGTTTTAAGAAGCATGAGTACTCTAATGCTACAATACGTAGCCATCTGCAAACGCTATATCCTAGCAAGGAAGTGTCAGATTTACATTCACATGAAGTGTAGACGAGGAATACACAACACTTCGCAACGAATATTATATCTTATCATGAAACATTGAAGTGAGATGCGATATCGCGTTTTAACAAGCATTAGAACACTATTGCTACGATACGTAGACATCTACAATCGCTATTTCCTAGCATGGAAGGGTCGAATTTACATTCTTTTGAAGTCAATACGAGGTATACATGACACTTCGCAATGAATATTATACCTTATCATGAGACATAGGAGTGAGATGCGATATCGCGATATAAGAAGCATTAGAACTCTATAGCTTCGATACGTAGACATCTGCAAACGCTATTTCCTAGCAAGGAAATGTCGCATTTACATACATTTGAAGTGAATGCGAGGTATACATGATACTTCGCACTGAATATTATATCTTATCATGAAACATAGGAATGAGATGCGATATCTCGTTTTAAGAAGCATTACAAATCTATTGCTTCGATACATAGATATCTGCAAACGCTATTCAATTGAAAGGAAGCGTCGCATTTACATTCATTGGAAGTGTAGACGAGGAGTACATAGCACTTCGCAACGAATATTATATCTCATCATTAAACATAGAAATGAGATGCGATATCGCGTTTTAAGAAGCATTAGAACTCTATTGCTTCGATACGTAGACATCTGCCAACGCTCTATCCTAGAAAGGAATTGTCGCATTTACATTCATTTGAAGTGTAGACGAGGAATACACAACATTTCTCAATGAATATTACATCTTATCATGAAACATAGAAATGAGATGCGATATCTCGTTTTAAGAAGCATTAGAAATCTATTGCTCCGATACATAGATATCTGCAAACGCTACTTCCTAGCAAGGAAATGTCGCATTTACATTCACTTGAAGAGCATCCGAGGTATACGTGACACTTCGCAATGAATACTATATCTTATCATGAAACATAGAAATTAGATGCGATATCGCGATACAAGATGCATTAGAACTCCATTGCTTCGATACGTAAACATCTGCAAGCACTATTTCCTAGCAGGAAAGTGTCGCATTTACATTCATTTGAGGTGTAGACGAGGAATACATAACACTTCGCAATGAATATTATATCTTATCATGAGACATAGAAATAAGCTGCGATATCGCGTTTTGAGAAGCATTAGAAATTCATTGCTTCGATACGTAGACAGCTGCAAACGCCATTTCCTAGCAAGGATGTGTCGCATTTACATTCATGTGAAGTGTATCCGAGGTATACATGACACTTCGCAATGAATATTATATCTTATCATGAAACATTGAAGTGAGATGCGATATCGCGTTTTAACAAGCATTAGAACACTATTGCTACGATACGTAGACATCTACAATCGCTATTTCCTAGCATGGAAGGGTCGAATTTACATTCTTTTGAAGTCAATACGAGGTATACATGACACTTCGCAATGAATATTATACCTTATCATGAGACATAGGAGTGAGATGCGATATCGCGATATAAGAAGCATTAGTACTCTATAGCTTCGATACGTAGACATCTGCAAACGCTATTTCCTAGCAAGGAAATGTCGCATTTACATACATTTGAAGTGAATGCGAGGTATACATGATACTTCGCACTGAATATTATATCTTATCATGAAACATAGGAATGAGATGCGATATCTCGTTTTAAGAAGCATTACAAATCTATTGCTTCGATACATAGATATCTGCAAACGCTATTCAATTGAAAGGAAGCGTCGCATTTACATTCATTGGAAGTGTAGACGAGGAGTACATAGCACTTCGCAACGAATATTATATCTCATCATTAAACATAGAAATGAGATGCGATATCGCGTTTTAAGAAGCATTAGAACTCTATTGCTTCGATACGTAGACATCTGCCAATGCTCTATCCTAGAAAGGAATTGTCGCATTTACATTCATTTGAAGTGTAGACGAGGAGTACACAACATTTCTCAATGAATATTATATCTTATCATGAAACATAGTAATGAGATGCGATATCTCGTTTTAAGAAGCATTAGAAATCTATTGCTCCGATACATAGATATCTGCAAACGCTACTTCCTAGCAAGGAAGTGTCGCATTTACATTCACTTGAAGAGCATCCGAGGTATACGTGACACTTCGCAATGAATACTATATCTTATCATGAAACATAGAAATTAGATGCGATATCGCGATACAAGATGCATTAGAACTCCATTGCTTCGATACGTAAACATCTGCAAGCACTATTTCCTAGCAGGAAAGTGTCGCATTTACATTCATTTGAGGTGTAGACGAGGAATACATAACACTTCGCAATGAATATTATATCTTATCATGAGACATAGAAATAAGCTGCGATATCGCGTTTTGAGAAGCATTAGAAATTCATTGCTTCGATACGTAGACAGCTGCAAACGCCATTTCCTAGCAAGGATGTGTCGCATTTACATTCATGTGAAGTGTATCCGAGGTATACATGACACTTCGCAATGAATATTATATCTTATCATGAAACATTGAAGTGAGATGCGATATCGCGTTTTAACAAGCATTAGAACACTATTGCTACGATACGTAGACATCTACAATCGCTATTTCCTAGCATAGAAGGGTCGAATTTACATTCTTTTGAAGTCAATACGAGGTATACATGACACTTCGCAATGAATATTATACCTTATCATGAGACATAGGAGTGAGATGCGATATCGCGATATAAGAAGCATTAGTACTCTATAGCTTCGATACGTAGACATCTGCAAGCGCTATTTCCTAGCAAGGAAATGTCGCATTTACATACATTTGAAGTGAATGCGAGGTATACATGATACTTCGCACTGAATATTATATCTTATCATGAAACATAGAAATGAGATGCGATATCCCGTATTAAGAAGCATGAGAAATATATTGCTTCGATACGTAGACATTTGCAAACGCTATTACCTAGCAAGGAAGTGTCGCATTTACATTTTTTAGATGTGAATACGAGGAATACATGACACTTCGCATTGAATATTATATCTTGTAATGAAACATAGAAATGAGATGCGGTATCCCGTTATAAGAGGCAATAGGACTCTATTGCTTCCGTACGTAGACATCTGAAGACGCTATTTTCTAGCAAGCAAGTGTCGCATTTACATTCTTTTGAAAGGAATACGATGTATACATGACGCTTCGCAATAAATATTATATCTTATCGTAAAACGTAGAAATACGATGCGACATCTCGTTATAAGGAACATTATAACTCTATTGCTTCGATACGTAGACATCTGCAAACGCTTCTTCCAAGCAAGGAAGTGTCGCATTTACATTCATTTGAAGTGAATGCGAGGTATAAGTGACACTTCGCAATGAATAATAGATCTTATCATGTATCATAGAAATGAGATGCGATATCGTGTTTTAAGAAGCATTAGAGCACTATTGTCTCGATACGTAGACATCTGCAAACGCTATTTCCTAGCAACGAAGTGTCGCATTGACATTCTTTTGAAGTGAATAGGAGTTATATATGACACTTCGCAATGAATATTATACCTTATCATGAAACATAGAAGTGAGATGCGATATAGCGTTTTAAGCAGTATAAGATATCTATTGCTACGTTACGTACACATCTGCAAACGCTATTTCCTAGCAAGGCAGAGTCGCATTTACATTCATTTGAAGAGAATACGGGATATACATGACACTTCGGAATGGATATTATATCTTATCATCAAACATAGGAATGAGATTCGATATCGCGTCTTAAGCAGTATTAGAACCCTATTGCTACGATACGTAGATATCTGGAGACGCTATTTCCTGGCAAGGAAGTGTCGCATTTACGTTCTTCTGAAGTGAATACGAGGCATACATGACACTTCGCAATGAATATTATATCTTGTCATGAAACATAGAAACGAGATACGATATCGCGTTTTAAGAAGCGTTAGAACTCTATTGTTTCGGTACGGAGACATCTGCAAACGCTATTTCCTAGCAAGAAAGTGTCGTATTTACATTCGTTTGAAGTGAATAGAAGTTATACATGACACTTCGCAATGAATATTATACCTTATCATGAAACTTAGAAATGAGATGCGATATCGCGTTTTAAGAAGTGTCAGAACTATATTTCTACGATACGAAGACATCTGCAAACGCTATTTCCTAGCAAGGAAGTGTCGCATTTACATTCTTTAGATGTGTATACGAGGAATACATGACACTTCGCAATGAATATTATATCTTGACATCAAACATAGAAATGAGATGCGATATCCCGCTTTAAGAAGCATTACAACCATTGCTACGATACGTAGAACTCTGCTAATGCTATTTCCTAGAAAGGAAGTGTCGCAATTACATTCTTTTGAAGTGAATTCGAGTTATACATAACACTTCGCAATGAATATTATATCTTATCACGAAACATAGAAATGAAATGCGACATCTCGTTTTAAGAAGCATAAGGACTCTTTTTCTACGATACGTAGACATCTGCAAACGATATTCCCAAGGATGGAAACGTCGCATTTACATTCTTTTGAAGTGAATGCGAGGTATACATGACACTTCGCAATGAATATTATATCGTATCACGAAACATATAAATGGGATGCGATATCGCGATTTAAGTAGCATTAGAACCCTATTGCTGCGATACGTAGACATCTGCAAACGCTATTTCCTAGCAAGCAATAGTCGCATTCACATTCTTTTGAAGTGAATACGAGGTATACATGACACTTCGCAATGAATATTATATCTTATCATGAAACATAGAAGAGAGATGCGATATCGCGTTATAAGAAGCATTAAAACTCTATGGCCTCGATGCGGAGACATCTGCAAACGCTATTTCCTAGCATGGAACTGACGCGCTTACATTCTTTTGAAGTGAATACGAGGTATACATGACACTTCGCAATGAATATTATATCTTATCACGAAACATATAAATGAGATGCGATATCGCGATTTAAGTACCATTAGAACCCTATTGCTACGATACGTAGACATCTGCAAACGCTATTTCCTAGCAAGGATGTGTCGCATTTACATTCTTTTGTAGTGAATACGAGGTGTACATTTCACTTCGCAATGGATATTATATCTTATCACGAAGCATAGAAATGGGATGCGATATCGCGTTTTGAGAAGCATTAGAACTCTATTGCTACGATACATAGACATCTGCAAACGCTATTTCCTAGCAAGGAAGATGCGCATTTACATTCTTTTGAAGTGAATACGAGGTATACATGACGCTTCGCAATGAATATTATATCCTATCATGAAACATAGGAGTGAGATGCGATATCGCGTTTTAAGAAGCATTAGATCTCTATTGCCTCGACGCGTAGACATCTGCAGACGCTATTTCCTAGCATGGAAGTGTCGCATTTACATTCTTTTGTAGTTAGCACGTGGTATACATGACACTTCGCAATGAATATTATATCTTATCATGAAACATAGAAGAGAGATGCGATATCGCAATTTATGAAGCATTAGAACTCTATGGCCTCGATGCGGAGACATCTGCAAACGCTATTTCCTAGCATGGAGGTGTCGCATTTTCATTCTTTTGTAGTGAATGCGAGGTATACATGACACTTCGTAATGAAAATTATATCTTATCATGAAACATAGAAGAGAGATGCGATACCGCGTTTTAAAAAGCATTAGAACTCTGTGGCATCGATGTGGAGATATCTGCAAACGCTAATTCCTAGCAAGCAATAGTCGCATTTACATTCTTTTGAAATGAATTCGAGGTTTACATGACACTTCGGAATGAATATTATAACTTATCACGAAACATAAAAATGAGATGCGATATCGCGATCTAAGATGCATTAGAACTCTATTGCTACGATACGTAGGCATCTGCAAACGCTATGCCCTAGCAAGGGAAAGTCGCATTTACATTCTTTTGATGTGAAAACGAGGTATACATGACACTTCGCAGTGAGTATTATATCTAATAATAAAACATAGGAATGAGATGCGATATCGCGATCTAAGAAGCATTAGATCTCTGTTGCCTCGACGCGTAGACATCTGCAGACGCTATTTCCTAGCATGGAAGTGTCGCATTTTCATTCTTTTGTAGTGAATGCGAGGTATACATGACACTTCGCAATGAATATTATATCTTACCATGAAACATAGAAAAGAGATGCGATATCGCGTTTTAAGAAGCATTAGAACTCTATGGCATCGATGCGGAGACATCAGCAAACGCTATTTCCTAGCATGGAAGTGTCGCACTTACATTCTTTTGAAGTGAATACGAGGTGTACATGACACTTCGCGATGAATATTATATCTTATCATGAAACATATAAATGAGGTGCGATATCGAGATTCAAGTAGCATTAGAACTCTATTGCTACGATACGTAGACATCTGTATACGCCATTTCCTAGCATGGAAGTGTCGCATTTACATTCGTTTGGAGAGAATACTAGGTACACATGACACTTCGCAATGAATATTATATCTTATCATCAAACATAGTAGAGAGATGCGATATCGCGTTCTAAGAAGCACTAGAACTCTATGGCCTCGATGCGGAGACATCTGCAAACGCTATTTCCTAGCATGGAAGTGTCGCACCTACATTCTTTTGAAGTGAATACATTCTTTTGAATTGTATACATGACACTTCGCAGTGAATATTATATCTTATCACGAAACATATAAATGAGATGCGATATCGCGATTTAAGTAGCATTAGAACTCTATGGCCTCGATGCGGAGACATCTGCAAACGCTATTTCCTAGCATGGAGGTGTCGCACTTACATTCTCTTGAAGTGAATACGAGGTATACATGACACTTGGCAATGAATATTACATCTTATCACGAAACATATAAATGAGATGCGATATCGCGATTTAAGTAGCATTAGAACTCTATTGCTACGATACGTAGACATCTGCAAACGCTATTTCCTAGCAAGCAATAGTCGCATTTACATTCTTTTGAAGTGAATATTGCTACGATACGTAGACATCTGCAAACGCTATTTCCTAGCAAGCAATAGTCGCATTTACATTCTTTTGAAGTGAATACGAGGTATACATGACACTTCGTAATGAATATTGTATCTTATCATGAAACATAGAAGAGAGATGCGATATCGCGTTTTAAGAAGCATTAGAACTCTATGGCATCGATGCGGAGACATCAGCAAACGCTATTTCCTAGCATGGAAGTGTCGCACTTACATTCTTTTGAAGTGAATACGAGGTGTACATGACACTTCGCGATGAATATTATATCTTATCACGAAACATATAAATGAGATGCGATATCGAGATTTAAGTAGCATTAGAAATCTATTGCTACGATACGTAGACACCTGAATACGCCATTTCCTAGCAAGGAAGTGTCGCATTTATATTCGTTTGGAGAGAATACGAGGTATACATGACACTTCGGAACGAATATTATAACTTATCACGAAACATAGAAATGAGATGCGATATCGCGATCTAAGCAGCATTAGATCTCCTTTGCTACGATACGTAGGCATCTGCAAACGCTATTTCCTAGCAACGAATAGTCGCATTTACATTCCTTTGAAGTGAATACGAGGTATACATGACACTTCACAATGAACATTATATCTTATCATGTAACATATAAGTGAGATGCGATGTCGCGTCTTAAGAAGCATTAGAACCCTATTGCATCCATGTGGAGATATCTACAAACGCTACTTCCTAGCAAGCAGCAGTCCCATTTACATTCTTTTGAAATGAATTCGAGGTTTACATGACACTTCGGAATGAATATTATAACTTATCACGAAACATAAAAATGAGGTATCATATCGCGATTGAAGTAGCATTTGAACGCTATTGCTAGGATACGTAGACATCTGCAAACGCTATTTCCTAGCAAGCAATAGTCGCATTTACATTCTTTTGAAGTGAATACGAGGTATACATGACACTCCGCAATGAATATTATATCCTATCATGAAACATAGGAGTGAGATGCGATATCGCGTTTTAAGAAGCATTAGATCTCTATTGCCTCGACGCGTAGACATCTGCAGAGGTTATATCCTAGCATGGAAGTGTCGCATTTACATTCTTTTGAAGTGAATACGAGGTGTACATGACACTTCGCAATGAATATTACATCTTATCACGAAACACAGAAATGAGATGCGATGTCGCGATTTAAGTAGCATTAGAACTCTATTGCTACGATACGTTGACATCTGCAAACGCTATTTCCTAGCAAGGAATAGTCGCATTTCCATTCTTTTGAACTGGATACGAGGTATACATGACACTTCGCAATGAATTTTATATCTTATCATGAAACATAGAAAAGAGATGCGATATCGCGTTTTAAGAAGCATTAGAACTCTATGGCATCGATGCGGAGACATCAGAAAACGCTATTTCCTAGCATGGAAGTGTCGCACTTACATTCTTTTGAAGTGAATACGCGGTGTACATGACAATTCGCGATGAATATTATATCTTATCACGAAACATATAAATGAGATGCGATATCGCGATTTAAGTAGCATTAGAACTCTATTGCTACGATACGTAGACATCTGAATACGCCATTTCCTAGCAAGGAAGTGTCGCATTTACATTCGTTTGGAGAGAATACGAGGTATACATGACACTTCGCAATGAATATTATATCTTATCATGAAACATAGAAACAAGATACGATATCGCGTTTTAAGAAGCGTTAGAACTCTATTGCTACGATATGCAGACATCTGCAAACGCTACTTCGAAGCAAGGAAGTGTCGCATTTACATTCATTTGAAGTGAATGCTAGGTATAAGCGACACTTCGCAATGAATAATAGATCTTATGATGTATCATAGAAATGAGATGCGATACTTTCTTTTGAAGTGAAGAGGAGGTGTACATGACACTTCGCAAAGAATATTATACCTTATCATGAAACATAGAAGTGAGATGCGAAATCGCGTCTTAAGCAGTATTAGAACTCTATTGCCTCGATACGTAGACATCTGCAAAAGCTATTTCCTAGCAAGGAAGTGTCGCACTTACATTCTGTTGAAGTGAATACGTGGTATACATGACACTTTGCACTGAATATTATACCTTATCATGATACATAGAAGCGTGATGCGATACCGCGTTTTAAGAAGCATTACAGCACTATTGCCTCGATACGTAGATATCTGGAGACGCTATTTCCTAGCAAGGAAGATTCGCATTTACATTCTTTTGAAGTGAATACGAGGTATACATGACACTTCGCAATGAACATTATATCTTATCATGAAACATAGAAGTGAGATGCGATGTCGCGTTTTAAGAAGCATTAGAACTCTATTGCCTCGACGCGTAGACATCTGCAGACGCTTTTTCCTAGCACGAATGTGTCGCATTTACATTCTTTTGAAGTGAATACGAGGTATACATGACACTTCGGAATGGACATTATATCTTATCATGAAACATAGAAATGAGCTGCGATATCGCGTTTTAAGAAGCATTAGAGCACCATTACCTCGATACATAGACATCTGCTAACGCTATTTCCTAGCAAGGAAGTGTCGCATTTACATTCATTTGAAGTGAATACCAGGTATACATGACACTTTGAAATGGATATTATATCTTATCATCAAACATAGGAATGAGATGCGATATCGCGTTTTAAGAAGCATTAGAGCACAATTGCCTCGATACGTAGACATCTGCAATCGCTATTTCCTAGCAAGGAAGTGTCGCATTTACATTAATTTGAAGTGAATTGGAGATAGACATGACACTTCGCAACGAATATTATATCTTATCATGAAACATAGTAATAAGATGCGATATCTCATTTTAAGAAGCATTAGAGCTTTATATGCTTCGATACATAGACATCTGCAATCGCTGTTTCCTAGCAAGGAAGTGTCGCATTTACATTAATTTGAAGTGAATTGGAGATAGACATGACACTTCGCAACGAATATTATATCTTATCATGAAACATAGTAATAAGATGCGATATCTCATTTTAAGAAGCATTAGAGCTTTATCTGCTTCGATACGTAGACATCTGCAAACGCTATTTCCTAGCAAGGAAGTATCGCATTTACATTCATTTGAAGTTCAAGCGAGGTCTACATGCTACTTCGCAATGAATATTATATCTTATCATGAAACATAGAAATGAGATGCGATATCGCGTTTTAAGAAGTGTCAGAACTCTATTTCTACGATACGAAGACATCTGCAAACGCTATTTCCTAGCAAGGAAGTGTCGCATTTACATTCTTTTGAAGTGAATACGAGGTACACATGACACTTCACAATGAATAATAGATCTTATCATGAAACATGGAAATGAGATGCGATATCGTGTTTTAAGAAGCTTTAGAACTCTATTGCTTCGATACGTAGACATTTGCAAACGCTATTTCCTAGCAAGGAAGTGTCGCATTTACATTCTTTAGATGTGTATACGAGGAATACATGACACTTCGCAATGAATATTATATCGTACCACGAAACATATAAATGGGATGCGATATCGCGATTTAAGTAGCATTAGAACCCTATTGCTGCGATACGTAGACATCTGCAAACGCTATTTCCTAGAAAGCAATAGTCGCATTTACGTTCTTTTGAAGTGAATACGAGGTATACATGACACTTCGCAATGAATATTATATCTTATCATGAAACATAGAAGAGAGATGCGATATCGCGTTATAAGAAGCATTAAAACTCTATGGCCTCGATGCGGAGACATCTGCAAACGCTATTTCCTAGCATGGAACTGACGCGCTTACATTCTTTTGAAGTGAATACGAGGTATACATGACACTTCGCAATGAATATTATATCTTCTCACGAAGCATAGAAATGAGATGCGATATCGCGTTTTAAGAAGCATTAGAACTCTATTGCTACGATACGTGAACATCTGAATACGCTATTTCCTAGCAAGGAAGTGTCGCATTTACATTCTTGTCAAGTGAATACGAGGTATACTTGACACTTCGCAATGAAAATTATATCTTATCATGAGACATAGAAGTGAGATGCGATATCGCGTTTTAAGAAGCATTAGAACTCTATTGCCTCGACGCGTAGACATCTGCAGACGCTATTTCCTATCATGGAAGTGTCGCATTTACATTCTTTTGATGTGAATACGAGGTGTACATGACACTTCGCAATGAATATTATATCTTATCAGGAAACATAGAAATGAGATGCGATATCGCGTTTTAAGAAGCATTAGAACTCTGTGGCATCGATGCGGAGACATCAGCAAATGCTATTTTCTAGCATGGAACTGTCGCACTTACATTCTTTTGAAGTGAATACGAGGTATACATGACACCACGCAATGAATATTACATCTTATCATGAAACATAGGAGTGAGATGCGATATCGCGTTTTAAGAAGCATTAGAACTCTATTGCCTCAATGCGGAGATATCTGCAAGGGCTATTTCCTAGCATGGAAATGTCGCATTTAGATTCTTTTGAAGTGAATTCGAGGTATACATGACACTTTGGAATGAATATTATAACTTATCACGAAACATAGAAATGAGATGCGATATCGCGATCTAAGAAGCATTACAACTCTATTGCTACGAAACGTAGACATCTGCAAACGCTATTTCCTAGCAAGCAATTGCCGCACTTACATTCTTTTGAAGTGCATACAAGGTATACATGACCATTCGAAATGAATATTATATCTTATCACGAAACATAGAAATGGGATGCGATATCGCGATTTAAGTAGCATTAGAACTGTATTGCTACGATACGTAGACATCTGAATACGCTATTTCCTAGCAAGGAAGTGTCGCATTTACATTCTTTTGAAGTGAATACGAGGTATACTAGACACTTCGCAATGAAAATTATATCTTATCATGAGACATAGAAGTGAGATGCGACACCGCGTTTTAAGAAGCATTAGAACTCTATTGCCTCAACGCGTAGACATCTGCAGACGCTATTTCCTAGCATGGAAGTGTCGCATTTACATTCTTTTGAAGTGAATACGAGGTGTACATGACACTTCGCAATGAATATTATATCTTATCAGGAAACATGGAAATGAGATGCGATATCGCGTTTTGAGAAGCATTAGAACTCTATTGCTACGATACGTAGACATCTGCAAACGCTATTTCCTAGCAAGCAATAGTCGCATTTTCATTCTTTTGGAGTGAATACGAGGTATACATGACATTTCGCAAAGAACATTATATCTTATCACGAAACATAGAAGAGTGATGCGATATCGCGTTTTAAGTAGCATTAGAACTCTATTGTTACGATACGTAGACATCTGCAAACGCTATTTCCTAGCAAGGAAGTGTCGCATTGACATTCGTTTGGAGTGAATACGAGGTATACATGACACTTCGCAATGAATATTACATCTTATCATGAAACATATGAGTGAGATGCGATATCGCGTTTTAAGAAGCATTAGAACTCTATTGCCTCAATGCGGAGATATCTGCAAGGGCTATTTCCTAGCATGGAAATGTCGCATTTAGATTCTTTTGAAGTGAATTCAAGGTATACATGACACTTTGGAATGAATATTATAACTTATCACGAAACATAGAAATGAGATGCGATATCGCGATCTAAGAAGCATTACAACTCTATTGCTACGAAACGTAGACATCTGCAAACGCTATATCCTAGCAAGCAATAATCGCATTTTCATTCTTCTGAAGTGAATACGAGGTGTACATGACACTTCGCAATGAATATTATATCTTCTCACGAAACATAGAAATGAGATGCGATATCGCGATTTAAGTAGCATTAGAACTCTATTGCTACGATACGTAGACATCTGCAAACGCTATTTCCTAGCAAGGAATAGTCGCATTTACATTCTTCTGAAGTGACTGCGAGGTATACATAACACTTCGCAATGAATATTATATCTTATCATGAAACGTAGAAGAGAGATGCGATATCGCGTTTTAAGAAGCATTAGAACAATATGGCATCGATGCAGAGACATCAGCAAACGCTATTTCCTAGCATGGAAGTGTCGCACTTACATTCTTTTGAAGTGAATACGAGGTGTACATGACACTTCGCGATGAATATTATATCTTATCACGAAACATATAAATGAGGTGCGATATCGCGATCTAAGCAGCACTAGAACTCAATTTCTACGATACGTAGGCATCTGCAAACGCTATTTCCTAGCAAGGAATAGTCGCATTTACATTCTTTTGAAGTGAATACGAGGTATACATAACACTTCGCAATGAATATTATATCTTATCATGTAACATAGATAGACAGATGCGACATCGCGTTTTAAGAAGCATTGGATCCCTATTGCCCCGATGCGCAGATATATGCAAGCGCTATTTCCTAGCATGGAAGTGTCGCATTTACATTCTTTTGACGTGAATACGAGGTATACATGACCATTCGCAATGAATATTATATCTTATCATGAAGCATAGAAATGAAATGCGATATCGCGTTTTGAGATGCATTAGAACACTATTGCTATGAAACTTAAACATCTGCAAGCGCTATTTCCTAGCAAGGAAGATACGCATTTACATTCTTTTGAAGTGAATACGTGGTATACATGACACATCGCAATGTATATTATACCTTATCATGAAGCATGGAAATGAGATGTGATATCGCGTTAAGAAGCATTAGAACTCTATGGCCTCGATGCGGAGACATCTGCAAACGCTATTTCCTAGCATGGAAGTGTCGCACTTACATTCTTTTGAAGTGAATACGAGGTATAGATGACACTTCGCAACGAATATTATATCTTATCACGAAACATATAAATGAGATGCGATATCGCGATTTAAGTAGCATTAGAACTCTATTGCTACGATACATGGACATCTTCAAACGCTATTTCCTAGCAAGCAATAGTCGCATTTACTTTCTTTTGAATTGAATACGAGGTATGCATGACACTTCGCAATGAATATTATATCTTCTCACGAAGCATAGAAATGAGATGCGATATCGCGTTTTAAGAAGCATTAGAACTCTATGACATCGATGCGGAGACATCAGCAAATGCTATTTCCTAGCATGGAAGTGTCGCACTTACATTCTTTTGAAGTGAATACGAGGTATACATGACACTACGCAATGAATATTACATCTTATCTTGAAACATAGGAGTGAGATGCGATATCGCGTTTTGAGAAGCATTAGAACTCTATTGCTACGACACATAGACATCTGCAAACGCTATTTCCTAGCAAGCAATAGTCGCATTTACATTCTTCTGAAGTGAATTCGAGGTTTACATGACACTTCGGAATGAATATTATAACTTATCACGAAACATAGAAATGAGATGCGATATCGCGATCTAAGAAGCATTAGAACTCTACTGCTACGATACGTAGGCATCTGCAAACGCTATGCCCTAGCAAGGAATAGTCGCATTTACATTCTATTGATGTGTATACGAGGTACACATGACACTTCGCAATGAATATTATATCTTATAATGAATCATAGAAATGAGATGCTATATCGCGATCTAAGAAGCATTAGTACTCTATTGCCTCGACGCATAGACATCTGCAAACGCTATTTCCTAGCATGGAAGTGTCGCATTTTCAATCTTTTGTAGTGAATGCGAGGTATACATAACACTCCGCAATGAATATTATATCTTATCATGAAACATATGAGTGAGATGCGATATCGCGTTCTAAGAAGCATTAGAACTCTATTGCCTCAATGCGGAGATATCTGCAAGGGCTATTTCCTAGCATGGAAATGTCGCATTTAGATTCTTTTGAAGTGAATTCGAGGTATACAAGACATTTTGGAATGAATATTATAACTTATCACGAAACATAGGAATGAGATGCGGTATCGCGATCTAATAAAGCATCAGAACGAATATGCTACGATACGTAGGCATCTGCAAACGCTATTTCCTAGCAAGCAATTGCCGCACTTACATTCTTTTGAAGTGCATACAAGGTATACATGACCATTCGAAATGAATATTATATCTTATCACGAAACATAGAAATGAGATGCGATATCGCGATTTAAGTAGCATTAGAACTGTATTGCTACGATACGTAGACATCTGAATACGCTATTTCCTAGCAAGGAAATGTCGCATTTACATTCTTTTGAAGTGAATACGAGGTATACTAGACACTTCGCAATGAAAATTATATCTTATCATGAGACATAGAAGTGAGATGCGACACCGCGTTTTAAGAAGCATTAGAACTCTATTGCCTCAACGCGTAGACATCTGCAGACGCTATTTCCTAGCATGGAAGTGTCGCATTTACATTCTTTTGAAGTGAATACGAGGTGTACATGACACTTCGCAATGAATATTATATCTTATCAGGAAACATGGAAATGAGATGCGATATCGCGTTTTGAGAAGCATTAGAACTCTATTGATACGATACGTAGACATCTGCAAACGCTATTTCCTAGCAAGCAATAGTCGCATTTTCATTCTTTTGGAGTGAATACGAGGTATACATGACATTTCGCAAAGAACATTATATCTTATCACGAAACATAGAAGAGTGATGCGATATCGCGTTTTAAGTAGCATTAGAACTCTATTGTTACGATACGTAGACATCTGCAAACGCTATTTCCTAGCAAGGAAGATTCGCATTTACATTCTTTTGAAGTGAATACGAGGTATACATGACACTTCGCAATGAATATTATATCTTATCATGAAACATAGAAGAGAGATGCTATGTCGCGTTAAGAAGCATTAGAACTCTATGTCCTCGATGCGGAGACATCTGCAAACGCTATTTCCTAGCATGGAAGTGTCGCACTTACATTCTTTTGAAGTGAATACGAGGTATAGATGACCATTCGAAATGAATATTATATCTTATCACGAAACATATAAATGAGATGCGATATCGCGATTTAAGTAGCATTAGAACTCTATTGCTACGATACATGGACATCTTCAAACGCTATTTCCTAGCAAGCAATAGTCGCATTTACTTTCTTTTGAATTGAATACGAGGTATGCATGACACTTCGCAATGAATATTATATCTTCTCACGAAGCATAGAAATGAGATGCGATATCGCGTTTTAAGAAGCATTAGAACTCTATGACATCGATGCGGAGACATCAGCAAATGCTATTTCCTAGCATGGAAGTGTCGCACTTACATTCTTTTGAAGTGAATACGAGGTATACATGACACTACGCAATGAATATTACATCTTATCATGAAACATAGGAGTGAGATGCGATATCGCGTTTTGAGAAGCATTAGAACTCTATTGCTACGACACATAGACATCTGCAAACGCTATTTCCTAGCAAGCAATAGTCGCATTTACATTCTTCTGAAGTGAATTCGAGGTTTACATGACACTTCGGAATGAATATTATAACTTATCACGAAACATAAAAATGAGATGCGATATCGCGATCTAAGAAGCATTAGAACTCTACTGCTACGATACGTAGGCATCTGCAACCGCTATGCCCTAGCAAGGAATAGTCGCATTTACATTCTATTGATGTGTATACGAGGTACACATGACACTTCGCAATGAATATTATATCTTATAATGAATCATAGAAATGAGATGCTATATCGCGATCTAAGAAGCATTAGTACTCTATTGCCTCGACGCATAGGCATCTGCAGACGCTATTTCCTAGCATGGAAGTGTCGCATTTTCAATCTTTTGTAGTGAATGCGAGGTATACATAACACTCCGCAATGAATATTATATCTTATCATGAAACATATGAGTGAGATGCGATGTCGCGTTCTAAGAAGCATTAGAACTCTATTGCCTCAATGCGGAGATATCTGCAAGGGCTATTTCCTAGCATGGAAATGTCGCATTTAGATTCATTTGAAGTGAATTCGAGGTATACATGACATTTTGGAATGAATATTATAACTTATCACGAAACATAGAAATGAGATGCGGTACCGCGATCTAATAAAGCATCAGAACGAATATGCTACGATACGTAGGCATCTGCAAACGCTATTTCCTAGCAAGCAATTGCCGCACTTACATTCTTTTGAAGTGCATACAAGGTATACATGACCATTCGAAATGAATATTATATCTTATCACGAAACATAGAAATGAGATGCGATATCGCGTTTTAAGAAGCTCTAGAACTCTATTGCTACGATACGTAGACATCTGCAAACGTTATTTCCTAGCAAGGATGTGTCGCACTTACATTCATTTGAAGTGTAGGCGAGGTATACATGACACTTCGCAATGAATATTATAGCTTATCATGAAACATAGAAGCGAGAAGCGATATCGCGTTTGAACAAGCATTAGGTCTCTATTGCTACGATACGTAGACATCTGGAAACTCTATTTCCAAGCATGGAAGTGTCGCATTTACATTCCTTTGAAGTGAATACGAGGTATACATGACACCTCGCAATGAATAATATATCTTATCATGAGACATAGAGATGAGGTGCGATATCGCGTTTTAAGGAGAATTTGAACTCTATAGCTTCGATACAGAGATATCTGGGAACGTAATTACCTAGAAAGGAAGTGTCGCATTTTGTGACGTAAGGCGTACCGCCTGCCACCCATCAACCTCTTCGCACCCCCCAGCATCAACCCCTGGACGCATGCAACCAGCCAAACTCGCTTGCAGAACCAGCAACTGGAAGTGTTCGCGCGACCATACCTGCACGCGCTCACTCACACCGAGTTCCGCTGCCTCACTCGCACCGCCGAGTATACCTGTCTCGCTCGTACCGGACACCAGTGTCTCACTCGCACCACCGAGTATACCTGTCTCGCCCGCACCAAGGACGGGCAGCCCTATCTCCCTCGCACCGAGGATTCCGTCCTGCAGGAAGACGTAGCCGCAGCGCATCACCTGAATGGGGTCTTTTCCAATTCCGGGAACAGGATCTGCTAGAACCTATATATTACTTCTAAGCTAGGACATTCATACCATATCATGACGCATATATAAGAATTCCTAGATCTAAGTTACACTAAGTAAGATGCGTCCGACCAACGGCATGCGCCGCTAGCCCCTCCACGAGCCGCGGGTCCCCACTCACTGGACCGCGCGCTCTCTGCCTCGAGACGCGAGTCCCCCACTCGCGGGACCGCGATTTCCCTACCACGAACGTCCGCGACCGTAGCGCCCCGCGAACCGAGGAGGTCAGAGACGCGTCTCCAGAGCACACACTCTGACTCGAGATCTCCTACCGAGGAGTCGAAACCTCTAGTTCTAGATCGTTAGCCACCTCAATGTGGGGTTCAGGCATCGTATTTCTATTTCTATTTTATCTTAGTCTTAGTCTTAGAATAATTCCAGTTCTTGTATACTTTAAACCTAGAATATATTTTATTTTTACTTTTACTATATCCAAGTACAAGTTCTTTTACCAAGTCTACTATTTCCACATCCATTAATTTTATCAAGTGTTTATAATTCTAGTTCTACTTTTAACATTACATTAAACTACGAATTCTTCCACGGGTTCTTCCATACAACTGGGGTTGCTCTTCATCAAATAGAAGGAGTATAGAAATCGGCTTTGTGACGTTGAGACCGCCGCTTATCCTTCACATCTTAGTCGAAAGTACAGAAAAACCTGGTGAATGAATCGTGCTTCCGGTTTGCGAAGAACGCGACGTGCGACTAGGAAGAATTTCATACGATCACTTGTGCGTGAATATTTGGAGGGCGTTCCGAGAGTCCACGTATACCAGCGACCTGCCTTCGCACCAGCCCAGACGCCGCTTTCCGAAGCGACCGTCGACGCTTCCGATCCAGACACCACGACGCATCACGCCGATTATGCCACATTCAGCATCAACGCTGAATTCCGACCGCCGTCCTCCTCTTCGCTGGCGACTGATCGAGATTTCCGTAGCAGCCAACAGAACGAAATCCGCTACGATCCCAGCAAACGATCCTCCACGCCGTTTCTACGTACAAAATCGAGAGAGAAGTCATCGAAAGGTAGGGTCATTCCCTTATTATCGCAAGTGTTTTCGCTAGTGTCGCGTCAGCCGAATTGTCGGACCCGGTCTTAACGCGTTCCCGCGGACCGAATTACCGAAAAATAGGCTCTTGTCGTAAATCCTCTGGAGCAACGGAAAATAGTTTCACCGGACGTGATACCTCGTATTCACCTCAAAAGAATGTAAATGCGACACTTCCTTGCTAGGAAATAAGGTTTCCAGATATCTACGTATCGAAGAAATAGCGCTCTAATGCTTCTTGAATCGCCATATCGCATCTCATTTCTATGTTTCATCATAAGATATAACATTCATTGCGAAGTGTCATGTATACATCGTATTCCTCTCAAGAGAATGTAAATGCGAAACTTCCTTTCTAGGAAATTACGTTTCCAGATGTCTACGTATCGAAGCAAACGAGTTCTAATGTTTCCTAAAACGCGATATCGCATCTCATTTCTATGTTTCATGATAAGACATAATATTCATTGTGCAGTGTTATGTATATCTCGTCTACACTTCAAATGAATGTAAATGCGATACTTCCTTCCTAGGAAATAGCGTTTGCAGATGTCTACGTATCGTAGCAATGGAGTTCTAATGCTTTTTATATCGCGATATCGCATCTCATTTCTATGCTTCATGATCAGATATAATATTCATTGCGAAGTGTCATGTATACCTCGTATTCACTTCAAAAGAATGTAAATGCGACACTTCCTTGCTAGGAAATAGCGTTTGCAGATGTCTGCGTATCGTAGCAATAGAGTTCTAATGCTCCTTAAAATGCGATATCGTATGTCACTTCTATGTTTCATGATAAGATATAATATTCATTGCGAAGTGTAATGTATATCTCCTATTCACTACAGAAGAATGTAAAAGCGGTACTTTCTTGCTAGGAAGTAGCGCTTGCAGATGTCTACGTATCGTAGCAACAGTGTTCTAATGCTTCTCAAAACGCGATATCGCAACTCGTTCCTATGTTTCATGATAAGATATAATATTCATTCCGTTGTGTCATGTATATCTCGTATTCACTTCAAAAGAATGTAAATGCGAAACTTCCATGCTAGGAAATTGCGTTTGCAGATGTCTACGTATCGTAGCAATAGAGTTCTAATGCTTCTTAAAACGCGATATCGCATCTCACTTCTATGTATCATGATAAGATATAATATTCATTGCGAAGTGTCATGTATATCTCGTATTCACTTCAAAAGAATGTAAATGCGAAACTTCCATGCTAGCAAATAGCGTTAGCTGATGTCTACGTATCCTAGCTATAGAGTTCTAATGCTTCTTAAAACGAGATGTCGCATTTCATTTCTATGTAGCGTGATAAGATATAATATTCATTGTAGAGTGTTATGTATACTTCGTATTCACTTCAAAACAATGTAAATGCGACACTTCCTTGCTAGGAAATATTGTTTGCAGGTGTCTACGTTTCGTAGCAATAGAGTTCTAATGCTTCTTAAAACGCGATATCGCATCTCACTTCTATGTTTCATGATCAGATATAATATTCATTGCGAAGTGTCATATATATCTCGTATTCACTTCAAAAGAATGTAAATGCGACACTTACATGCTAGGAAATAGCGTTTGCAGATGTCTACGTATCGTAGAAATAGAGTTCTAATGCTTCTTAAGACGAGATGTCTCATTTCATTTCTATGTTTCATGATCAGATATAATATTCATTGCGAATTGTCATGTATACCTCGTATTCACTTCAAATGAATGTAAATGTGACACTTCCATACTAGGAAATAGCGTTTGCAGATGTCTACGTATCGTAGCAATAGAGTTCTAATGCTTCTTAAAACGAGAAGTCGCATTTCATTTCTATGTTTCGTGATAAGATATAATATGTATTGTAGAGTGTTATGTATACTTCGTATTCACTTCAAAAGAATGTAAATTAGACACTTCCATGCTAGGAAATAGCGTTTGCAGATGTCTACGTATCGTAGCAATAGAGTTCTAATGCTTCTTAAAACGAGATGCCGCATTTCATTTCTATGTTTCGTGATAAGATATAATATTCATTGTAGAGTGTTATGCATACTTCGTATTCACTTCAAAACAATGTAAATGCGACACTTCCTTGCTAGGAAGTAGAGTTTGCAGATGTCTACGTATCGAAGCAATAGGGTTCTAATGCTTCTCAAAACGCGATGTTGCATCTCATTTCTATGTTTCATGATCAGATATAATATTCATTGCGAAGTGTCATGTATACCTCGAATTCACTTCAAATGAATGTAAATGCGACAGTTCCATGCTAGGAAATAGCGTTTGCAGATGTCTACGTATCGTAGCAATAGAGTTCTAATGCTTCTTAAAACGAGATGTCGCATTTCATTTCTATGTTTCGTGATAAGATATAATATTCATTGTGGAGTGTTATGTATACCTCGTACTCACTTCAAAAGAATGTAAATGCGACACTTGCATGCTAGGAAATAGCGTTTGCAGATGTCTACGTATCGTAGCAATAGAGTTCTAATGCTTCCTAAAACGCGATATCGCGTCTCCCTTCTATGTTTCATGATAAGATATAATATTCATTACGAAGTGTCATGTATACCTCGTATTCACTTTAAAAGAATGTAATTGCGACACTTCCCTGCTAGGAAGTAGAGTTTGCAGATGTCTACGTATCGAAGCAATAGGGTTCTAATGCTTCTCAAAACGCGATGTTGCATCTCATTTCTATGTTTCATGATCAAATATAATATTCAATGCGAAGTGTCATGTATACCTCGTATTCACTTCAAATGAATGTAAATGCGACAGTTCCATGCTAGGAAATAGTGTTTGCAGATGTCTACGTATCGTAGCAATAGAGTTCTAATGCTTCTTAAAACGAGACGTCGCACTTCATTTCTATGTTTCGTGATAAGATATATTATTCATTGTTTAGTGTTATGTATACCTCGTATTCACATCAAAAGAATGTAAACGCGACACTTCGTTGCTAGGAAATATGGTTTGCAGATGTCTACGTATCGTAGAAATAGGGTTCTAATGCTTCTTCAAACGCGATATCGCATCTCACTCCTATGTCTCATGATAAGATATAATATTCATTGCGGAGTGTCATGTATACCTCGTATTCCCTTCAAAAGAATGTAAACGCGACATTTGCATGCTAGGAAATAGCGCTTGCAGATGCCTACGTATCGTAGCAATAGACTTCTAATGCTTCTTAAAACGCCATATCGAGTCTCACTTCTATGTTTCATGATAAGATATAATACTCATTACGAAGTGTCATGTATACCTCGTATTCACTTCAAAAGAATGTAATTGCGACACTTCCCTGCTAGGAAGTAGAGTTTGCAGATGTCTACGTATCGAAGGAATAGGGTTCTAAGGCTTCTCAAAACGCGATGTCGCATCTCATTTCTATGTTTCATGATCAGATATAACATTCATTTTGGAGTGTTATGTATACCTCGTACTCATTTCAAAACAATGTAAATGAGACACTTCCATGCTAGGAAATAGCGTTTGCAGATGTCTACGTATCGTAGCAATAGAGTTCTAGTGCTTCTCAAAACGAGATGTCGCATCTCATTTCTATGTTTCATGACCAGATATAATATTCATTGCGAAGTGTCATGTATACCTCGATTTCACTTCACAAGAATGTAAATGCAACACTTCCTTGCTAGGAAATATTGTTTGCAGATGTCTACGTTTCACAGCAATAGAGTACTAATGCTTCTTAATACGAGATGTCGTATTTCATTTCTATGTTTCGTAATAAGATATAATATTCATTGTGTAATGTTATGTATACCTCGTATTCACTTCAGTGGAATGTAAGTGCGACATTTCCTTGCTAGGAAATAAAGTTTGCAGATGTCTACGTATATTAGCTTTAAAGTTCTAATGCTTCTCAAAACGCGATGTTGCCTCGCATTTCTATGTTTCATGATCAGATATAATATTCATTGCGAATTGTCATGTATACCTCGTATTCACTTCAAATGAATGTAAATGCGACACTTCCATGCTAGGAAATACCGTTTGCAGATGTCTACGTATCGTAGCAATAGAGTTCTAATGCTTCTTAAAACGAGAAGTCGCATTTCATTTCTATGTTTCGTGATAAGATATATTATTCAATGTAGAGTGTTATGTATACTTCGTATTCACTTCAAAAGAATGTAAATTAGACACTTCCATGCTAGTAAATAGCGTTTGCAGATGTCTACGTATCGTAGCAATAGAGTTCTAATGCTTCCTAAAACGCGATATCGCGTCTCCCTTCTATGTTTCATGATAAGATATAATATTCATTACGAAGTGTCATGTATACCTCGTATTCACTTTAAAAGAATGTAATTGCGACACTTCCCTGCTAGGAAGTAGAGTTTGCAGATGTCTACGTATCGAAGCAATAGGGTTCTAATGCTTCTCAAAACGCGATGTTGCATCTCATTTCTATGTTTCATGATCAAATATAATATTCAATGCGAAGTGTCATGTATACCTCGTATTCACTTCAAATGAATGTAAATGCGACAGTTCCATGCTAGGAAATAGTGTTTGCAGATGTCTACGTATCGTAGCAATAGAGTTCTAATGCTTCTTAAAACGAGACGTCGCACTTCATTTCTATGTTTCGTGATAAGATATATTATTCATTGTTTAGTGTTATGTATACCTCGTATTCACATCAAAAGAATGTAAACGCGACACTTCGTTGCTAGGAAATATGGTTTGCAGATGTCTACGTATCGTAGAAATAGGGTTCTAATGCTTCTTCAAACGCGATATCGCATCTCACTCCTATGTCTCATGATAAGATATAATATTCATTGCGGAGTGTCATGTATACCTCGTATTCCCTTCAAAAGAATGTAAACGCGACATTTGCATGCTAGGAAATAGCGCTTGCAGATGCCTACGTATCGTAGCAATAGACTTCTAATGCTTCTTAAAACGCCATATCGAGTCTCACTTCTATGTTTCATGATAAGATATAATACTCATTACGAAGTGTCATGTATACCTCGTATTCACTTCAAAAGAATGTAATTGCGACACTTCCCTGCTAGGAAGTAGAGTTTGCAGATGTCTACGTATCGAAGGAATAGGGTTCTAAGGCTTCTCAAAACGCGATGTCGCATCTCATTTCTATGTTTCATGATCAGATATAACATTCATTTTGGAGTGTTATGTATACCTCGTACTCATTTCAAAACAATGTAAATGAGACACTTCCATGCTAGGAAATAGCGTTTGCAGATGTCTACGTATCGTAGCAATAGAGTTCTAGTGCTTCTCAAAACGAGATGTCGCATCTCATTTCTATGTTTCATGACCAGATATAATATTCATTGCGAAGTGTCATGTATACCTCGATTTCACTTCACAAGAATGTAAATGCAACACTTCCTTGCTAGGAAATATTGTTTGCAGATGTCTACGTTTCACAGCAATAGAGTACTAATGCTTCTTAATACGAGATGTCGTATTTCATTTCTATGTTTCGTAATAAGATATAATATTCATTGTGTAATGTTATGTATACCTCGTATTCACTTCAGTGGAATGTAAGTGCGACATTTCCTTGCTAGGAAATAAAGTTTGCAGATGTCTACGTATATTAGCTTTAAAGTTCTAATGCTTCTCAAAACGCGATGTTGCCTCGCATTTCTATGTTTCATGATCAGATATAATATTCATTGCGAATTGTCATGTATACCTCGTATTCACTTCAAATGAATGTAAATGCGACACTTCCATGCTAGGAAATACCGTTTGCAGATGTCTACGTATCGTAGCAATAGAGTTCTAATGCTTCTTAAAACGAGAAGTCGCATTTCATTTCTATGTTTCGTGATAAGATATATTATTCAATGTAGAGTGTTATGTATACTTCGTATTCACTTCAAAAGAATGTAAATTAGACACTTCCATGCTAGTAAATAGCGTTCGCAGATGTCTACGTATCGTAGCAATAGAGTTCTAATGCTTCTTAAAACGAGATGCCGCTTTTCATTCCTATGTTTCGTGATAAGATATATTATTCATTGTGGAGTGTTATGTATACCTCGTATTCACTTCAAAAGAATGTAAATGCGACACTTCCTTGCTAGGAAATATTGTTTGCGGATGTCTACGTATCGTAGCAATAGAGTTCTAATGCTTCTTAAAACGCGATATCGCATCTCACTTCTATGTTTCATGACCAGATATAATATTCATTGCGAAGTGTCATGTATACCTCGATTTCACGTCACAAGAATGTAAATGCGATACTTCCTTGCTAGGAAATATTGTTTGCAGATGTCTACGTATCGTAGCAATATAGTTCTAATGCTACTTAAAACGCGATATCGCATTTCACTTCTATGTTTCATGATAAGATATAATATTCATTGCGAAGTGTCATGTATAGCTCGTATTCACTTCAAAAGAATGTAAATGCGACACTTACATGCTAGGAAATAGCGTTTGCAGATGTCTACGTATCACAGCAATAGAGTACTAATGCTACTTAAAACGAGATGTTGTATTACGTACCTATGTTTCGTAATAAGATATAATATTCATTGTGTAATGTTATGCATACCTCGTATTCACTTCAATGGAATGTAAGTGCGACATTTCCTTGGTAGGAAATAGTGTTTGCAGATGTCTACGTATATTAGCAATAGAGTTCTGATGCTTCTCAAAACGCAATATAGCACCTCATTCCTATGTTTCATGATAAGATATAATATTCATTGCGAAGTGTCATGTATACCTCGTATTCACTTCAAAAGAATGTAAATGAGACACTTCCATGCTAGGAAATAGCGTTTGCAGACGTCTACGTATCACAGCAATAGAGTACTAATGCTTCTTAATACGAGATGTCGTATTTCATTTCTATGTTTCGTAATAAGATATAATATTCATTGTGTAATGTTATGTATACCCCGTATTCACTTCAGTGGAATGTAAGTGCGACATTTCCTTGCTAGGAAATATTGTTTGCAGATGTCTACGTATCGTAGCAATAGAGTTCTAATACTTCTTAAAACGAGATGCCGCATTTCATTTCTATGTTTCGTGATAAGATATATTATTCATTGTGGAGTGTCATGTATACCTCGTATTCACTTCAAAAGAATGTAAATGCTACACTTACATGCTAGGAAATAGCGTTTGCAGATGTCTACGTATCGTAGCAATAGAGTTCTAATGCTTCTCAAAACGAGAAGTCGCATTTCATTTCTATGTTTCGTGATAAGATATATTATTCATTGTAGAGTGTTATGTATACTTCGCATTCACTTCAAAAGAATGTAAATTAGACACTTCCATGCTAGTAAATAGCGTTTGCAGATGTCTACGTATCGTAGCAATAGAGTTCTAATGCTTCTTAAAACGAGATGCCGCATTTCATTTCTATGTTTCGTGATAAGATATATTATTCATTGTGGAGTGTTATGTATACCTCGTATTCACTTCAAAAGAATGTAAATGCGACACTTACATGCTAGGAAATAGCGTTTGCAGATGTCTACGTATCACAGCAATAGAGTACTAATGCTACTTAAAACGAGATGTTGTATTTCATTTCTATGTTTCGTAATAAGTTATAATATTCATTGCGAAGTGTCATGTATACCTCGTATTCACTTCAAAAGAATGTAAATGCGACACTTCCTTGCCAGCAAATAGGGTTTGCAGATGTCTACGTATCGTTGCAATAGATTTCTAATGCTTCTATAAACGGGATATCGCATCCCATTTCTATGTTTTATGATAAGATATAACATTCATTGCGAAGTGTCATGTATACATCGTATTCACTTCAAAAGAATGTAAATGCGACACTTCCTTGCTAGGAAATAGCGTTTGCAGATGTCTATGTATCGTTGCAATAGAGTTCTAATGCTTCTAAAAACGAGATGTTGCATCTCGTTTCTCTGCTTCAGGATAAGATATAATATTCATTGCGAAGTGTCATGTATACCTCATATTCACTTCATAAGAATGTAAATGCGACGCTTCCTTTCTAGGAAATAGCGATTGCAGATGTCTACGTATCGTAGCAACGAAGTTCTAGTGCATTTTAAATCGCGATATCGCATCTCATTTCTATGTTTCATGGTAAGATATAATATTCATTGCGAAGCGTCATGTATACCTCGCATTCACTTCAAAAGAATGTAAATGCGGCACTTCCTTGCTACGAGATAGCGTTTGCAGATGTCTACGTTTTGTAGCAATGGAGTTCTAATGCTTCTTAAAACGCGATATCGCATCTCACATCTATGTTTCATGATAGGATATAATATTCATTGCGTAGTGTCATGTATACCTCGTACTCGCTCCAAAAGCATGTAAATGCGACACTTCTATGCCAGGAAATAGCGTTTGCAGATGTCTCCGCATCGAGGCAATAGGGTTCTAATGCTTCTTAAAACGCGATATCGCATCTCATTCCTATGTTTCGCGATAAGGTATAATATTCAGTGCGAAGTGTCATGTTTGCCTCTTATTCACTTCAAAGGAATGTAAGTGCGACACTTCCTTGCTAGGAAATATCGTTTCCAGATATCTACGTACCGTGGCAATAGATTTCTTATGCTTCTTAAAACGGGATATCGCATCTCATTTCTATGCCTCATGACAAGATATAATATTCATTGCGAAGTGTGATGTTTTACTCGTATTCACTTCAAAAGAATGTAAATGCGACACTTCCTTCCTAGGAAATAGCTTTTGCAGATGTCTACGTATCGTAGCAATAGAGTTCTAATGCTACATAAAACGCGATATCGCATCTCATTTCTATGTTTCATGATAAGACATAATATCCATTGCGAAATGTGATGTATACCTCGTATTCGCTTTAAAAGAATGTAAATGCGACACTTACTTGCTAGGAAATAGCGTTTCCAGATGTCTAAGTACCGAAACAATAGATTTCCAATGCTTCTTAAAACGTGATGTCGCACCTCATTTCCCTGTTTCATGATAAGATATAATATTCATTGCGAAGTGTCATGTATACCTCGTATTCACTTCATAAGAATGTAAATGCGACTATTCCTTGCTATGAAATAGCGTTTGCAGATGTCTACGTATCGTAGCAACAGAGTTCTAACGCTTCTTATAACGCGATATCGCATCTCATTTCTATGTTTCATGATAAGATATAATATTCATTGCGAAGTTTCACTTATACCTCGTATTCACTTCAAGTGAATGTAATTGCTACACTTCCTTGCTGGGAATTAGAGTTTCCAGATGTCTACGTATCGAAACAATAGAGTTCTAGTTCTTCTTAAAACGAGATGTCGCATCTCATTTCTCTGTTTCATGATAAGATATAATATTCATTGCGAAGTGTCAAGTATAGCTCGTATTCACTTCAAGAGAATGTAAATGCGACACTTCCTTGCTAGGGAATAGCGTTTGCAGATATCTACGTATCGTTGCAATAGAGTTCTAATGCTTCTAAAAACGGGAAATCGCATCTCATTTCTACGTTTCATGATAAGATATAATATTCATTGCGAAGTGCAATGTATACCTCGTACTCACTTCAAGAGAATGTAAATGCGACACTTCCTTGCTAGGATATAGCGTTTGCAGATGTCCACGTATCGTGGCAATAGAGATCTAATGCATCCTAAAACGAGATGTCGCATCTCGTTTCTCTGTTTCAGGATAAGATATAATATTCATTGCGAAGTGTCATGTATACCTCGTACTCACTACAAAGAATGTAAATGCGACACTTCCTTGCTAGGAAATAGCGTTTGTAGATGTCTACGTATCGTTGCAATAGGGTTCTAATGCTTCTAAAAACGGGAAATCGCATCTCATTTCTATGTTTCATGATAAGATATAACATTCATTGCGAAGTGTCATGTAGGCATCGCATTCTCTTCAAATTAATGTAAATGCGACACTTCCTTGCTAGCAAATAGCGTTTGCAGATGTCTACGTATCGTTGAGATAGATTTCTAACGCTTCTATAGACGGGATATCGCATCTCATTTCTATGTTTCATGATGAGATATAACATTCATTGCGAAGTGTCATGTATACATCGTACTCACTTCAAATGAATGTAAATGAGACACTTCCCTGCTAGGAAATAGCGTTTGTATATGCCTACGTATCGTTGCAATAGAGTTCTAATACTGCTTAAAACGCAATATTGAATCTCACTTCTATGTTTCATGATAAGATATAATATTCATTGTGGAGCGTTATGTATACCTCGCATTCACTTCAAAAGAATGTAAATGCGACACTTCCTTGCTAGGAAACAGCGTTTCCAGATGTCTACGTATCGTAGCAATAGAGTTCTGACGCTTCTTAAAACGCGATATCGCATTTCATTTCGATGTTTCATGATAAGATATAATATTCATTGCGAAGTGCCATGTATACATAGTATTCACTTCATAACAATGTAAATGCGACTATTCCTTGCTATGAAATAGCGTTTGCAGATGTCTACGTATCGTAGCAATAAAGTTCTTATGCTGTTTAAATCGCGATATCGGAACTCATTTCTATGTTTCGTGATAAGTTATAATATTCATTGCGAAATGTCACGTATACCTCGTATTCACTTCAAAAGAAAGTAAATGCGGCACATCCATGCTAGGAAATAGCGTTTGCATATGTCTAAGTACCGTAGCAATAGAGTTCTAATACTGCTTAAAACGCCATATGGCATCTCACTTGTATGTTTTATGATAAGTTATAATATTCATTGTGAAGTGTCACGTACACCTCCTATTCGCTTCAAAATAATGTAAATGCGAAACTTCCTTGCTAGGAAATAGCGTTTGCAAATGTCTACGTATCGTAGCAATAGCGTTCTCACACTTCATAAAACGCGATATCGCATCTCATTTCTATGTTTCATGATAAGATATAATATTCATTGCGCAATGTCACGTACACCTCCTACTCACTTCAAAAGAATGTAAATGCGACACTTCCTTGCCAGCAAATAGCGTTCGCAGATGTCTACGTATCGTAGCAATAGAGTTCTAATGCTTCTTAAAACGAGATGCCGCTTTTCATTCCTATGTTTCGTGATAAGATATATTATTCATTGTGGAGTGTTATGTATACCTCGTATTCACTTCAAAAGAATGTAAATGCGACACTTCCTTGCTAGGAAATATTGTTTGCGGATGTCTACGTATCGTAGCAATAGAGTTCTAATGCTTCTTAAAACGCGATATCGCATCTCACTTCTATGTTTCATGACCAGATATAATATTCATTGCGAAGTGTCATGTATACCTCGATTTCACGTCACAAGAATGTAAATGCGATACTTCCTTGCTAGGAAATATTGTTTGCAGATGTCTACGTATCGTAGCAATATAGTTCTAATGCTACTTAAAACGCGATATCGCATTTCACTTCTATGTTTCATGATAAGATATAATATTCATTGCGAAGTGTCATGTATAGCTCGTATTCACTTCAAAAGAATGTAAATGCGACACTTACATGCTAGGAAATAGCGTTTGCATATGTCTAAGTACCGTAGCAATAGAGTTCTAATACTGCTTAAAACGCCATATGGCATCTCACTTGTATGTTTTATGATAAGTTATAATATTCATTGTGAAGTGTCACGTACACCTCCTATTCGCTTCAAAATAATGTAAATGCGAAACTTCCTTGCTAGGAAATAGCGTTTGCAAATGTCTACGTATCGTAGCAATAGCGTTCTCACACTTCATAAAACGCGATATCGCATCTCATTTCTATGTTTCATGATAAGATATAATATTCATTGCGCAATGTCACGTACACCTCCTACTCACTTCAAAAGAATGTAAATGCGACACTTCCTTGCCAGCAAATAGCGTTCGCAGATGTCTACGTATCGTAGCAATAGAGTACTAATGCTTCTTAAAACGAGATGCCGCTTTTCATTCCTATGTTTCGTGATAAGATATATTATTCATTGTGGAGTGTTATGTATACCTCGTATTCACTTCATAACAATGTAAATGCGACTATTCCTTGCTATGAAATAGCGTTTGCAGATGTCTACGTATCGTAGCAATAAAGTTCTTATGCTGTTTAAATCGCGATATCGGAACTCATTTCTATGTTTCGTGATAAGTTATAATATTCATTGCGAAATGTCACGTATACCTCGTATTCACTTCAAAAGAAAGTAAATGCGGCACATCCATGCTAGGAAATAGCGTTTGCATATGTCTAAGTACCGTAGCAATAGAGTTCTAATACTGCTTAAAACGCCATATGGCATCTCACTTGTATGTTTTATGATAAGTTATAATATTCATTGTGAAGTGTCACGTACACCTCCTATTCGCTTCAAAATAATGTAAATGCGAAACTTCCTTGCTAGGAAATAGCGTTTGCAAATGTCTACGTATCGTAGCAATAGCGTTCTCACACTTCATAAAACGCGATATCGCATCTCATTTCTATGTTTCATGATAAGATATAATATTCATTGCGCAATGTCACGTACGCCTCCTACTCACTTCAAAAGAATGTAAATGCGACACTTCCTTGCCAGCAAATAGCGTTCGCAGATGTCTACGTATCGTAGCAATAGAGTTCTAATGCTTCTTAAAACGAGATGCCGCTTTTCATTCCTATGTTTCGTGATAAGATATATTATTCATTGTGGAGTGTTACGTATACCTCGTATTCACTTCAAAAGAATGTAAATGCGACACTTCCTTGCTAGGAAATATTGTTTGCGGATGTCTACGTATCGTAGCAATAGAGTTCTAATGCTTCTTAAAACGCGATATCGCATCTCACTTCTATGTTTCATGACCAGATATAATATTCATTGCGAAGTGTCATGTATACCTCGATTTCACGTCACAAGAATGTAAATGCGATACTTCCTTGCTAGGAAATATTGTTTGCAGATGTCTACGTATCGTAGCAATATAGTTCTAATGCTACTTAAAACGCGATATCGCATTTCACTTCTATGTTTCATGATAAGATATAATATTCATTGCGAAGTGTCATGTATAGCTCGTATTCACTTCAAAAGAATGTAAATGCGACACTTACATGCTAGGAAATAGCGTTTGCAGATGTCTACGTATCACAGCAATAGAGTACTAATGCTACTTAAAACGAGATGTTGTATTACGTACCTATGTTTCGTAATAAGATATAATATTCATTGTGTAATGTTATGCATACCTCGTATTCACTTCAATGGAATGTAAGTGCGACATTTCCTTGGTAGGAAATAGTGTTTGCAGATGTCTACGTATATTAGCAATAGAGTTCTGATGCTTCTCAAAACGCAATATAGCACCTCATTCCTATGTTTCATGATAAGATATAATATTCATTGCGAAGTGTCATGTATACCTCGTATTCACTTCAAAAGAATGTAAATGAGACACTTCCATGCTAGGAAATAGCGTTTGCAGACGTCTACGTATCACAGCAATAGAGTACTAATGCTTCTTAATACGAGATGTCGTATTTCATTTCTATGTTTCGTAATAAGATATAATATTCATTGTGTAATGTTATGTATACCCCGTATTCACTTCAGTGGAATGTAAGTGCGACATTTCCTTGCTAGGAAATATTGTTTGCAGATGTCTACGTATCGTAGCAATAGAGTTCTAATACTTCTTAAAACGAGATGCCGCATTTCATTTCTATGTTTCGTGATAAGATATATTATTCATTGTGGAGTGTCATGTATACCTCGTATTCACTTCAAAAGAATGTAAATGCTACACTTACATGCTAGGAAATAGCGTTTGCAGATGTCTACGTATCGTAGCAATAGAGTTCTAATGCTTCTCAAAACGAGAAGTCGCATTTCATTTCTATGTTTCGTGATAAGATATATTATTCATTGTAGAGTGTTATGTATACTTCGCATTCACTTCAAAAGAATGTAAATTAGACACTTCCATGCTAGTAAATAGCGTTTGCAGATGTCTACGTATCGTAGCAATAGAGTTCTAATGCTTCTTAAAACGAGATGCCGCATTTCATTTCTATGTTTCGTGATAAGATATATTATTCATTGTGGAGTGTTATGTATACCTCGTATTCACTTCAAAAGAATGTAAATGCGACACTTACATGCTAGGAAATAGCGTTTGCAGATGTCTACGTATCACAGCAATAGAGTACTAATGCTACTTAAAACGAGATGTTGTATTTCATTTCTATGTTTCGTAATAAGTTATAATATTCATTGCGAAGTGTCATGTATACCTCGTATTCACTTCAAAAGAATGTAAATGCGACACTTACTTGCTAGGAAATAGCGTTTGCAGATGTCTACGTATCGTAGCAATAGAGTTCTAATGCTTCTTAAAACGAGATGTCGCTCTTCATTTCTATGTTTCGTGATAAGATGTAATATTCATTGGGGAGTATTATGTATACTTCGTATTCACTTCAAAAGAATGTAAATTTGATACTTCCATGCTAGGAAATAGTGTTTGCAGATGTCTACGTATCGTAGCAATAGAGTTCCAGAGCTTCTTAAAACACGATATCGCATCACATTTCTATGTATCATAATAAGATCCATTATTCATTGCGAAGTGTCACTTATACCTCGTATTCACTTCAAATGAATATAAATGCGACACTTCCCAGCTAGGAAATAGCGACTGCAGATGTCTCCGTATCGAAGCAATAGAGTTCTAATGCTTCTTATATCGCTATATCGCATCTCATTCCTATGTTTCGTGATAAGGTATAATATTCATTGCGAAGTGTCGTGTATACATCGTATTCACTTCAAAGGAATGAAAATGCGACACTTCCTTGCCAGCAAATAGGGTTTGCAGATGTCTACGTATCGTTGCAATAGATTTCTAATGCTTCTATAAACGGGATATCGCATCCCATTTCTATGTTTTATGATAAGATATAACATTCATTGCGAAGTGTCATGTATACATCGTATTCACTTCAAAAGAATGTAAATGCGACACTTCCTTGCTAGGAAATAGCGTTTGCAGATGTCTATGTATCGTTGCAATAGAGTTCTAATGCTTCTAAAAACGAGATGTTGCATCTCGTTTCTCTGCTTCAGGATAAGATATAATATTCATTGCGAAGTGTCATGTATACCTCATATTCACTTCATAAGAATGTAAATGCGACGCTTCCTTTCTAGGAAATAGCGATTGCAGATGTCTACGTATCGTAGCAACGAAGTTCTAGTGCATTTTAAATCGCGATATCGCATCTCATTTCTATGTTTCATGGTAAGATATAATATTCATTGCGAAGCGTCATGTATACCTCGCATTCACTTCAAAAGAATGTAAATGCGGCACTTCCTTGCTACGAGATAGCGTTTGCAGATGTCTACGTTTTGTAGCAATGGAGTTCTAATGCTTCTTAAAACGCGATATCGCATCTCACATCTATGTTTCATGATAGGATATAATATTCATTGCGTAGTGTCATGTATACCTCGTACTCGCTCCAAAAGCATGTAAATGCGACACTTCTATGCCAGGAAATAGCGTTTGCAGATGTCTCCGCATCGAGGCAATAGGGTTCTAATGCTTCTTAAAACGCGATATCGCATCTCATTCCTATGTTTCGCGATAAGGTATAATATTCAGTGCGAAGTGTCATGTTTGCCTCTTATTCACTTCAAAGGAATGTAAGTGCGACACTTCCTTGCTAGGAAATATCGTTTCCAGATATCTACGTACCGTGGCAATAGATTTCTTATGCTTCTTAAAACGGGATATCGCATCTCATTTCTATGCCTCATGACAAGATATAATATTCATTGCGAAGTGTGATGTTTTACTCGTATTCACTTCAAAAGAATGTAAATGCGACACTTCCTTCCTAGGAAATAGCTTTTGCAGATGTCTACGTATCGTAGCAATAGAGTTCTAATGCTACATAAAACGCGATATCGCATCTCATTTCTATGTTTCATGATAAGACATAATATCCATTGCGAAATGTGATGTATACCTCGTATTCGCTTTAAAAGAATGTAAATGCGACACTTACTTGCTAGGAAATAGCGTTTCCAGATGTCTAAGTACCGAAACAATAGATTTCCAATGCTTCTTAAAACGTGATGTCGCACCTCATTTCCCTGTTTCATGATAAGATATAATATTCATTGCGAAGTGTCATGTATACCTCGTATTCACTTCATAAGAATGTAAATGCGACTATTCCTTGCTATGAAATAGCGTTTGCAGATGTCTACGTATCGTAGCAACAGAGTTCTAACGCTTCTTATAACGCGATATCGCATCTCATTTCTATGTTTCATGATAAGATATAATATTCATTGCGAAGTTTCACTTATACCTCGTATTCACTTCAAGTGAATGTAATTGCTACACTTCCTTGCTGGGAATTAGAGTTTCCAGATGTCTACGTATCGAAACAATAGAGTTCTAGTTCTTCTTAAAACGAGATGTCGCATCTCATTTCTCTGTTTCATGATAAGATATAATATTCATTGCGAAGTGTCAAGTATAGCTCGTATTCACTTCAAGAGAATGTAAATGCGACACTTCCTTGCTAGGGAATAGCGTTTGCAGATATCTACGTATCGTTTGCAATAGAGTTTCTAATGCTTCTAAAAACGGGAAATCGCATCTCATTTCTACGTTTCATGATAAGATATAATATTCATTGCGAAGTGCAATGTATACCTCGTACTCACTTCAAGAGAATGTAAATGCGACACTTCCTTGCTAGGATATAGCGTTTGCAGATGTCCACGTATCGTGGCAATAGAGATCTAATGCATCCTAAAACGAGATGTCGCATCTCGTTTCTCTGTTTCAGGATAAGATATAATATTCATTGCGAAGTGTCATGTATACCTCGTACTCACTACAAAGAATGTAAATGCGACACTTCCTTGCTAGGAAATAGCGTTTGTAGATGTCTACGTATCGTTGCAATAGGGTTCTAATGCTTCTAAAACGGGAAATCGCATCTCATTTCTATGTTTCATGATAAGATATAACATTCATTGCGAAGTGTCATGTAGGCATCGCATTCTCTTCAAATTAATGTAAATGCGACACTTCCTTGCTAGCAAATAGCGTTTGCAGATGTCTACGTATCGTTGAGATAGATTTCTAACGCTTCTATAGACGGGATATCGCATCTCATTTCTATGTTTCGTGATGAGATATAACATTCATTGCGAAAGTGTCATGTATACATCGTACTCACTTCAAATGAATGTAAATGAGACACTTCCCTGCTAGGAAATAGCGTTTGTATATGCCTACGTATCGTTGCAATAGAGTTCTAATACTGCTTAAAACGCAATATTGAATCTCACTTCTATGTTTCATGATAAGATATAATATTCATTGTGGAGCGTTATGTATACCTCGCATTCACTTCAAAAGAATGTAAATGCGACACTTCCTTGCTAGGAAACAGCGTTTCCAGATGTCTACGTATCGTAGCAATAGAGTTCTGACGCTTCTTAAAACGCGATATCGCATTTCATTTCGATGTTTCATGATAAGATATAATATTCATTGCGAAGTGCCATGTATACATAGTATTCACTTCATAACAATGTAAATGCGACTATTCCTTGCTATGAAATAGCGTTTGCAGATGTCTACGTATCGTAGCAATAAAGTTCTTATGCTGTTTAAATCGCGATATCGGAACTCATTTCTATGTTTCGTGATAAGTTATAATATTCATTGCGAAATGTCACGTATACCTCGTATTCACTTCAAAAGAAAGTAAATGCGGCACATCCATGCTAGGAAATAGCGTTTGCATATGTCTAAGTACCGTAGCAATAGAGTTCTAATACTGCTTAAAACGCCATATGGCATCTCACTTGTATGTTTTATGATAAGTTATAATATTCATTGTGAAGTGTCACGTACACCTCCTATTCGCTTCAAAATAATGTAAATGCGAAACTTCCTTGCTAGGAAATAGCGTTTGCAAATGTCTACGTATCGTAGCAATAGCGTTCTCACACTTCATAAAACGCGATATCGCATCTCATTTCTATGTTTCATGATAAGATATAATATTCATTGCGCAATGTCACGTACACCTCCTACTCACTTCAAAAGAATGTAAATGCGACACTTCCTTGCCAGCAAATAGCGTTTGCAGATGTCTACGTATCGTTGCAATAGAGTTCTAATACTGCTTAAAACGCAATATCGAATCTCACTTCTATGTTTCATGATAAGATATAATATTCATTGCAAAGTGTCATGTATGCCTCGTATTCACTTCAGAAGAATGTAAAACCGACACTTCCTTGCTAGGGAATAGCGTCTCCAGATATCTACGTATCGTAGCAATAGAGTTTTAATACTGCTTAAAACGCGATATCGCATCTCACTTCTATGTTTCATGATAAGGTATAATATTCATTGCGAAGTGTCATGTATAACTCCTATTCACTTCAAAAGAATGTAAATGCGACACTTCCTTGTTTGGAAGTAGCGGTTGCAGATGTCTACATATCGTAGCAATAGAGTTCTAAAACTTCTTAAAACACGATATCGCATCTCATTTCCATGTTTTATGATAAGATCTATTATTCATTGCGAAGTGTCACTTATACCTCGTATTCACTTCAAATGAATGTAAATGCGACTCTTCCTTGCAGGGAAAACACGATTGCAGATGTCTGCGTATCGAAGCAATAGTGTTCTATTACTTCTTAAAACGGGATATCGCATCTCATTTCTATGTTTCATGACAAGATAGAATATTCATTGCGAAGTGTCATGTATTCCTCGTATTCACATCTAAAGAATGTAAATGCGATACTTCCTTGCAAGGGTAATAGCGTTTGCAAATGTCTACGTATCGAAGCAATAGAGTTCTAAAGCTTCTTAAAACACGATATCGCATCACATTTCTATGTATCATAATAAGATCCATTATTCATTGCGAAGTGTCACTTATACCTCGTATTCACTTCAAATGAATATAAATGCGACACTTCCTAGCTAGGAAATAGCGACTGCAGATGTCTCCGTATCGAAGCAATAGAGTTCTAATGCTTCTGATATCGCTATATCGCATCTCATTCCTATGTTTCGTGATAAGGTATAATATTCATTGCGAAGTGTCGTGTATACATCGTATTCACTTCAAAGGAATGTAAATGCGACAATTCCTTGCCAGCAAATAGGGTTTGCAGATGTCTACGTATCGTTGCAATAGATTTCTAATGCTCCTATAAACGGGATATCGCATCCCACTTCTATGTTTTATGATAAGATATAACATTCATTGCGAAGTGTCATGTATACATCGTATTCACTTCAAAAGAATGTAAATGCGACACTTCCTTGCTAGGAAATAGCGTTTGCAGATGTCTATGTATCGTTGCAATAGAGTTCTAATGCTTCTAAAAACGAGATGTTGCATCTCGTTTCTCTGCTTCAGGATAAGATATAATATTCATTGCGAAGTGTCATGTATACCTCATATTCACTTCATAAGAATGTAAATGCGACTATTCCTTGCTATGAAAAAGCGTTTGCAGATGTCTACGTATCGTAGCAATTGAGTTCTTATGCTGCTTATATCGCGATATCGCAACTCACTTCTATGTTTCGTGATAAGTTATAATATTCATTGCGAACTGTCACGTATACCTCGTATTCACTTCAAAAGAAAGTAAATGCGGCACATCCATGCTAGGAAATGGCGTTTGCATATGTCTACGTATCGTAGCAACAGAGTTCTAGCGCTTCTTAAAACGCGATATCGCATCTCATTTCTATGTTTCATGATAAGATATAATATTCATTGCGAAGTTTCACATATACCTCGTATTCACTTCAAATGAATGTAAATGCGACACTTCCTTTCTAGGAAATAGTGTTTGCAGATATCATCGTATCGTAGCAACAGCGTTCTGACACTTCATAAAACGCGATATCGCATCTCATTTCTATGTTTCATGATAAGATATAATATTCATTGCGCAGTGTCACGTACACCTCCTACTCACTTCAAAAGAATGTAAATGCGACACTTCCTTGCCAGCAAATAGCGTTTGCAGATGTCTACGTATCGTAGCAAAAGGGTCCTAATGCTTCTAAGAACGAGATGTCGCATTTCATTTCTATGTTTCGTGATAAGATATAATATTCATTGCGAAGTGTCATGTATACCTCGTATTCTCTCCAAACGAATGTAAATGCGACACTTCCTTGCTAGGAAGTTGCGTATTCAGATGTCCACGTATCGTAGCAATAGAGTCCTAATGCAACTTAAATCGCGATATCGCATATCAGTTTCTATGTTTCGTGATAAGATATAATATTCATTGCGAAGTGTCATGTACACCTCGTATTCACTTCAAAAGAATGTAAACGCGACACTTCCATGCTAGGAAATAGCGTCTGCAGATGTCTACGCGTCGAGGCAACAGATTTCTAATGCTTCTTAAAACGCGATAAAGCATCCCACTTCTATGTTTGGTGATAAGATATAATTTTCATTGCGAAGTGTCATGTATACCTCGTATTAGCTTCAAAAGAATGTAAATGCAACGATTCCATCCTAGGAAATAGCGTTTGCAGATGTCTACATATCATAGCAAAAGTGTCCTAATGCTTCTTAAAACGAGATGTCCCATTTCATTTCTATGTTTCGTGATAAGATATAATATTCATTGCGAAGTGTCATGTATACCTCGCATACACTTCAAAAGAATGTAAATGCAACACTTCCTTGCTAGGAATTAGCGTTTGGAGATGTCTACGTATCGAAGCAATAGAGTTCTAATGCTTCTTAAATCGCCATATCGCATCTCATTTCTATGTTTCATGATAAGACATAATATTCATTGTGGAGTGTTATGTATACCTCGTATTCGCTTCAAAAGAATGTAAATGCGACACTTCCTTGCTAGGAAGTAGCGTTTGCAGATGTCTACGTATCGAAGCAAGAGAGATCTAATGCTCCTTAAATCGCGATATCGCATCTCATTTCTCTGTTTCATGTTAAGACACAATACTCATTGCGAAGTGTTACGTATACCTCGTATACACATCAAATGAATGTAAATACGACACTTCCTTGCTAGGAAATGGCGTTTGCAGATGTCTACGTATCGTAGCAGTAGGGTTCTAATGCATCTTAAATCGCGATATCGCATATCATTTCTATGTCTCATAATAGGATATAATATTCACTGCGAAGTGTTATGTATTCCTCCTCTACACTTCAAATGAATATAAATGCGACACTTCCTTTCTAGGAAGTAGCGTTTCCAGATGTCTACGTATCGAAGCAATAGATTTCTAATGCTTCTTAAAACGCGATATCGCATCTCCTTTCTATCTATCCTGATAAGATATAATATTCATTGTGGAGTGTTATGTATACATCGTACTCACTTCAAAAGTATATAAATGCGACACTTCCTTGCTAGGAAATAGCGTTTGCAGATGTCTACGTATCGAAGCTATAAAGTTCTAATCTTTCTTAAAACGCGATATCGCATCTCATTCCTATGTTTCACGTTAAGATATAATATTCATTGCGAAGTGTCACTTATACCTCGCATACACTTCAAATGAATGTAGATGCGTCATTTCCGTGCTAGGAAATAGCGTTTGCAAATGTATACATATCGAAGCAATAGGTATCTAATGCTTCATAAATCGCCATATCGCATCTCATTTCTATGTTTCATGATAAGATATAATATTCATTGTGCAGTGTTATGTATATCTCGTTTATACTTCAAATGAATGTAAATGCGACACTTGCTTGCTAGGAAATAGCGTTTGCTGATGTCTTCGTGTCGAAGCAATAGTGTTCTAAAGCTTCTTAAATCGCGATATCGCATCTCATTTCTATGTTTCATGATAAGATATAATATTCATTGTGCACTGTTATGTATATCTCGTCTATACATCAAACTAATGTAAATGCGACACTTCCTTGCTAGGAAATAGCGTTTGCAGATGTCTACGTATCGTGGCATTAGAGTTCTATATCTTCTCAAAACGCGATATCGCTTCTCATTTCTATGTTTCTTTATAATATATAATATTCATTGCGAAGTGTCATGTATACCTTGTATTCCTTTCAAAAGAATGTAAATGTGACACTTGCTTGCTAGGAAGTAGCGTTTGTAGATGTCTACGTATCGAAGCAATAGGGATCTAATGCTTCTTAAATCGCTATATCGCTTCTCATTTCTATGTTTCATGATAATATATAATATTCACAGCGAAGTGTCATGTATACCTCGCATACACTTCAAATGAATGTAAATGCGACAATTCCTAGCTAGGAAATAGCGTTTGCAGATGTCTACGTATCGTAGCCTTAGAGTTCTAATGCTTCTCAAAGCGCGATATCGCTACTCATTACTATGTTTCATGATAATATATAATATTCACTGTGGAGTGCTATGTATACCTCGTATTCATTTCAAAAGAATGTAAATGCGACACTTCCTTGCTAGGAAATAGCGTTTGCAGATGTCTACGTATCGAAGCAATAGATTTCTAAATCTTGCCAGTTCGCGATATCGCATCTCATATATATGTTTCATGATAAGGTATAATACTCATTGTGCAGTGTTATGTATATCTCGTCTATACTTCAAATGAATGTAAATGCGACACTTCCATGCTAGGAAATAGCGTTTGCAGATGTCTACGTATCGTGGCATTAGAGTTCTATATCTTCTCAAAACGCGATAATGATTCTCATTTCTATGTTTCTTTATAATATATAATATTCATTGCGAAGTGTCATGTATACCTTGTATTCCTTTCAAAAGAATGTAAATGCGACACTTGCTTGCTATGAAGTAGCATTTGCAGATGTCAACGTACCGAAGCAATAAAGTTCTAATGTTTCTTAAATCGCCATATCGCATCTCATTTCTATGTTCCATGATAAGAAATAATATTCATTGTGCTGTGTTATGTATATCTCGTCTACACTTCAAATGAATGTAAATGCGACACTTCCTTGCTTGGAAATAGCGTTTGCAGATGTCTACGTATCGAAGCAATAGTGTTCTAATTCTTCTTAAATCGCGATGTCGCCTCTCATTCCTACGTTTCATGATAAGATATAATATTCATTGTGCAGTGTTATGTATATCTCATCTATACTTCAAATGAATGTAAATGCGACACTTCCTTGCTAGGAAATAGCGTTTGCAGATGTCTGCGTATCGTGGCATTGGAGATCTTATGCTTCTCAAAACGCGATATCGCTACTCATTACTATGTTTCATGATAATATATAATATTCACAGCGAAGTGTCATGTATACCTCGCATACACTTCAAATGAATGTAAATGCGACAATTCCTTGCTAGGAAATAGCGTTTGCAGATGTCTACGTATCGGTGCAATAGAGTTGTAATGCTTCTTAAATCGTCACAACGCATCTCATATCTACGTTTCATGATAAGATTTAATATTCATTGCGAAGTGTCATGTATACCTCGTATTCCTTTCAAAAGAATGTAAATACGACTCTTCCTTGCTAGGAAGTAGCGCTTGCAGATGCCAGCGTGTCGAAGCAATAGGGATCTAATGCTTCTTAAATCGCCGTATCGCTTCTCATTTCTATGTTTCATGATAATATATAATATTCACTGCGAAGTGCCACGTATACCTAGCATACACATCAAAAGAATCTAAATGCGACCCTTCCTTGTTTGGAAATAGCGTTTGCTGTTGCCTGCGTATCGAAGCAATAGATTTCTAATGCTCCTTAAATCGCCATACTGCATCTCACTTCTATGTTTCATGGTAAGATGTAATATTCATAGTGGAGTGTTATGTAAACCCCGTATTCGCTTCAGAAGAATGTTATTGCGACACTTCGTTGCCAGGAAATAGCGTTTACAGATGTCTACGTATCGTACCATTAGAGTTCTAATGCTTCTCAAAACGGGATATCGCTACTCATTACCATGTTTCATGATAATATATAATATTCATTGTGGAGTGTTATGTATACCTCGTATTCACTTCAAAAGAATGTAAATGCGATACTTCCTTGCTAGGAAATAGCGTTTGCAGATATCTCCGTATCGAAGTAACAGATTTCTAATGCTTCTTAAATCGCGATATCGCATCTCATTTCTATGTTTCATGATAAGATATAATATTCATTGCGCAGTGTCACGTACACCTCCTACTCACTTCAAAAGAATGTAAATGCGACACTTCCTTGCCAGCAAATAGCGTTTGCAGATGTCTACGTATCGTTGCAATAGTGTTCTAAAGCTTCTTAAATCGCGATATCGCATCTCATTTCTATGTTTCATGATAAGATATAATATTCATTGTGCACTGTTATGTATATCTCGTCTATACATCAAACTAATGTAAATGCGACACTTCCTTGCTAGGAAATAGCGTTTGCAGATGTCTACGTATCGTGGCATTAGAGTTCTATATCTTCTCAAAACGCGATATCGCTTCTCATTTCTATGTTTCTTTATAATATATAATATTCATTGCGAAGTGTCATGTATACCTTGTATTCCTTTCAAAAGAATGTAAATGTGACACTTGCTTGCTAGGAAGTAGCGTTTGTAGATGTCTACGTATCGAAGCAATAGGGATCTAATGCTTCTTAAATCGCTATATCGCTTCTCATTTCTATGTTTCATGATAATATATAATATTCACAGCGAAGTGTCATGTATACCTCGCATACACTTCAAATGAATGTAAATGCGACAATTCCTTGCTAGGAAATAGCGTTTGCAGATGTCTACGTATCGTAGCCTTAGAGTTCTAATGCTTCTCAAAGCGCGATATCGCTACTCATTACTATGTTTCATGATAATATATAATATTCACTGTGGAGTGCTATGTATACCTCGTATTCATTTCAAAAGAATGTAAATGCGACACTTCCTTGCTAGGAAATAGCGTTTGCAGATGTCTACGTATCGAAGCAATAGATTTCTAAATCTTGCCAGTTCGCGATATCGCATCTCATATATATGTTTCATGATAAGGTATAATACTCATTGTGCAGTGTTATGTATATCTCGTCTATACTTCAAATGAATGTAAATGCGACACTTCCATGCTAGGAAATAGCGTTTGCAGATGTCTACGTATCGTGGCATTAGAGTTCTATATCTTCTCAAAACGCGATAATGATTCTCATTTCTATGTTTCTTTATAATATATAATATTCATTGCGAAGTGTCATGTATACCTTGTATTCCTTTCAAAAGAATGTAAATGCGACACTTGCTTGCTATGAAGTAGCATTTGCAGATGTCAACGTACCGAAGCAATAAAGTTCTAATGCTTCTTAAATCGCCATATCGCATCTCATTTCTATGTTCCATGATAAGAAATAATATTCATTGTGCTGTGTTATGTATATCTCGTCTACACTTCAAATGAATGTAAATGCGACACTTCCTTGCTTGGAAATAGCGTTTGCAGATGTCTACGTATCGAAGCAATAGTGTTCTAATTCTTCTTAAATCGCGATGTCGCCTCTCATTCCTACGTTTCATGATAAGATATAATATTCATTGTGCAGTGTTATGTATATCTCATCTATACTTCAAATGAATGTAAATGCGACACTTCCTTGCTAGGAAATAGCGTTTGCAGATGTCTGCGTATCGTGGCATTGGAGATCTTATGCTTCTCAAAACGCGATATCGCTACTCATTACTATGTTTCATGATAATATATAATATTCACAGCGAAGTGTCATGTATACCTCGCATACACTTCAAATGAATGTAAATGCGACAATTCCTTGCTAGGAAATAGCGTTTGCAGATGTCTACGTATCGGTGCAATAGAGTTGTAATGCTTCTTAAATCGTCACAACGCATCTCATATCTACGTTTCATGATAAGATTTAATATTCATTGCGAAGTGTCATGTATACCTCGTATTCCTTTCAAAAGAATGTAAATACGACTCTTCCTTGCTAGGAAGTAGCGCTTGCAGATGCCAGCGTGTCGAAGCAATAGGGATCTAATGCTTCTTAAATCGCCGTATCGCTTCTCATTTCTATGTTTCATGATAATATATAATATTCACTGCGAAGTGCCACGTATACCTAGCATACACATCAAAAGAATCTAAATGCGACCCTTCCTTGTTTGGAAATAGCGTTTGCTGTTGCCTGCGTATCGAAGCAATAGATTTCTAATGCTCCTTAAATCGCCATACTGCATCTCACTTCTATGTTTCATGGTAAGATGTAATATTCATAGTGGAGTGTTATGTAAACCCCGTATTCGCTTCAGAAGAATGTTATTGCGACACTTCGTTGCCAGGAAATAGCGTTTACAGATGTCTACGTATCGTACCATTAGAGTTCTAATGCTTCTCAAAACGGGATATCGCTACTCATTACCATGTTTCATGATAATATATAATATTCATTGTGGAGTGTTATGTATACCTCGTATTCACTTCAAAAGAATGTAAATGCGATACTTCCTTGCTAGGAAATAGCGTTTGCAGATATCTCCGTATCGAAGTAACAGATTTCTAATGCTTCTTAAATCGCGATATCGCATCTCATTTCTATGTTTCATGATAAGATATAATATTCATTGTGCAGTGTTATGTATACCTCGTATTCACTTCAAAAGAATGTAAATGCGACACTTCCTTGCTAGGAAGTAGCTTTGCAGATGTCTACGTATCGAAGTACTAGGGATTTAATGCTTCTTAAATCGCCATATCGTTTCTCATCTCTATGCTTCATAATAATATATAATATTCTCTGCGAAGTGTCATGTATACCTCGCATACACTTCAAACAAACGAAAATGCGACACTTCCTTGCTAGGAAATAGCGTTTGTAGATGTCTACGTATCGAAGCAATAGAGTTCTAATGCTTCTTAAATCGTCATATCGCATCTCATATCTACGTTTCCTGATAAGATATAATATTCATTGCGAAGTGTCATGTATACCTCGCATACACTTCAAATGAAAGTGAATGCGACAGTACCTTGCTAGGAAATAGTGTTTGCAGATATCTACGTATCGAAGCAATAGGGATTTAATGCTTCTTAAATCGCCATATCGCTTCTCATTTCTATGCTTCATAGTAATATATAATATTCACTGCGAAGTGTCATGTATACCTCGCATACACTTCAAATGGATGTGAATGCGACAGTTCCTTGCTAGGAAATAGTGTTTGCAGATATCTACGTATCGAAGCAATAGAGTTCCAGTGCTTCTTAAATGGCGATATCGTATCTCATTTCTATGTTTCATGATAAGATATAGTATTCGTTGTGCAGTGTTATGTATACCTCGTATTCACTTCAAAAGAATGTAAACGCGACACTTCCTTGCTAGGAAGTAGCGTTTGCAGAAGTCTACGTATCGAACCAATAGAGTTCAAATGCATCTTAATTCGTCATATCACTTCTCATTTCTATGTTTCATGATAATATATGATTTTCACTGCGAAGTGTTATGTATACCTCGTATTCCTTTCAAAAGAATGAAAATGCGACACTTCCTTGCTAGAAAGTAGCGTTTGCAGATGTCTACGTATGGAACCAATGGATTTCTAATATTTCTGAAATCGCGATATCGCATCTCATTTCTATGTTTCATGATGAGATATAATATTATACCTCGCATACACTTGAAATGAATGTAAATGCGACACTTCCTTGCTTGGATATAGCGTTTGCAGGTGTCTACGTATCGAAGCAACAGAGTTCAAATGCTTCTTAAATCGCCATATTGCATTTCATTCCTATGTTTCATGATAAGATATAATATTCATTGTGCAGTGTTATGTATATCTCGTTTATACTTCACATGAATGTAAATGCGGCACTTCCTTGCTAGGTAATAGCGTTTGCAGATATCTACGTATCGTGGCATTAGAGTTCTGATGCTTCTCAAAACGCGATATCGATTCTCACTTGTATGTTTCATGATAATATACAGTATTCATTGCGAAGCTTCATGTATACCTCGCATACACTTAAAATGAATGTAAATGTGAAGCTTCCTTCCTAGGAAATAGCGTTTGCAGATGTCTACGTTTCGAAGCAATAGACATCTAATGCTTCAGAAATCGCCATATCGCATCTCATTTCCACGTTTCATGATAAGATATGATATTCATTGTGCAGTGTTATGTATACCTCGTATTCACCTCAAAAGAATGTAAATGCGACACTTCCTTGCTAGGATATAGCGTTTGCAGATATCTACGTATCGAAGCAATAGTGTTCTAATGCTTCTTAATTCGCGATATCGCATCACATATCTACGTTTCATGATAAGATGTAAAATTCATTGTGGAGTGTTATGTAAACCTCGTATTCGCTTCAGAAGAATGTAAATGCGACTCTTCCCTGCTAGGAAATAGCGTTTGCAGATCTCTACGTATCGAAGCAATAGATTTCTAAAGCTTGCTAATTCGCGTTATCGCGTCTCATATCTGTGTTTCATGATAATATATAATATTCACTGCGAAGTGTCATGTATACGTCGCATACACTTCAAATTGATGTAAATGCGACACTTCCTTGCTAGGAAATAGCGTTTGCAGATGTCTACGTATCGAAGCAATAGAGTTCTAATGCTTCTTAAATCGTCATATCGCATCTCATATCTACGTTTCCTGATAAGATATAATATTCATTGTGGTTTGTTATGTATACCCTGTATTCACTTCAAAAGAATGTAAATGCGACACTTCCTTGCTAGGAAATAGCGTTTGCAGATGTCTACGTATCGAAGCAATACAGTTCAAATGCTTCTTAAACCGTCATATCGCATCTCATTTCTATGTTTCATGATAAGATATAATATTCATTGCGAAGTGTCATGTATACCTCGTATTCCTTTTAAAGGAATGTAAGAGCGACACTTCCTTGCTAGGAAGTAGCGCCTGCAGATGTTTACGTATCGAAGCAATAGAGTTCTAATGCTTCAGAAATCGCGATATCGAATCTCATTTCAATGTTTCATGATAAAATATAATATTCATTGTGCAGTGTTATGTATACCTCGTATTCACCTCAAAAGAATGTAAATGCGACACTTGCTTGCTAGGAAATAGCGTTTGCAGATGTCTACGTATTGAAGCATTAGAGTTCTAATGCTTATCAAAACCCGATATCGCTACTCATTACTATGGTTCATGATAAATATAATATTCATTGTGCAGTGTTATGTATACCTCGTATTCACTTCAAAGGAATGTAAATGCGACACTTCCTTGCTAGGATATAGCGTTTGCAGATATCTACGTATCGAAGCAATAGTGTTCTAATGATTCTTAACACGCGATATCGCATCTCATTACTATGTTTCATGATAACATATTATATTCATTGTGCAGTTTTATGTATATCTCGCCTATACCTCAAATGGATATAAATGCGACACTTCCTTGCAAGGAAATAGCGTTTGCAGATTTCTTCGTATCGTGGCACTAGAGTTCTAATGCTTCTCAATACGCGATATCGCTACTCATTACTATGTTTCATGATAATGTATAATATTCATTGTGGAGTGTTATGTATACCTCGTATTCACTTCAAAAGAATGTAAATGCGACACATCCTTGCTAGGAAATAGCGTTTGCAGATGTCTCCGTACCGAAGTAATAGATTTCTAAAGCTTGCTAATTCGCGATATCGCATCTCATATCTATGTTTCATGATAATATATAATATTCATTGCGAAGTGTCATGTATACCTCGCATACACTTCAAATGGATGTGAATGCGACAGTTCCTTGCTAGGAAATAGTGTTTGCAGATATCTACGTATCGAAGCAATAGAGTTCTAATGCTTCTTATATCGCGATATCGCTTCTCATTTCTATGTTTCATGATAATATATAATATTCACTGCGAAGTGTCATGTATACGTCGCATACACTTCAAACAAACGAAAATGCGACACTTCCTTGCTAGGAAATAGCGTTTGCAGATGTCTACGTATAGAAGCAATAGTTTTCTAATGCTTCTTAAATCGCGATATCGCAACTCATTTCTAAGTTTCATGATAAGATATAATATTCATTGTGCAGTGTTATGTATACCTCGTATTCACCTCAAAAGAATGTAAATGCGACTCTTCCTTGCTAGGAAATAGCGTTTGCAGATCTCTACGTATCGAAGCAATAGGTTTCTAAAGCTTGCTAATTCGCGTTATCGCGTCTCATATGTGTGTTTCATGATAAAATATAATATTCATTGCGAAGTGTCATGTATACCTCGCATACACTTCAAATGAAAGTGAATGCGACAGTACCTTGCTAGGAAATAGTGTTTGCAGATATCTACGTATCGAAGCAATAGGGATCTAATGCTTCTTAAATCGCCATATCGCTTCTCATTTCTATGTTTCATGATAATATATAATATTCACTGCGAAGTGTCATGTATACGTCGCATACACTTCAAATGAATGTAAATGCGACACTTCCTTGCTAGGAAATAGCGTTTGCAGATGACTACGTATCGAAGCAATAGAGTACTAATGCTTCTTAAATCATCATATCGCATCTCATATCTACGTTTCCTGATAAGATATAATATTCATTGCGAAGTGTCATGTATACCTCGCATTCCTTTCAAAAGAATGTAAGTGCGACACTTCCTTGCTAGGAAGTAGCGTTTTCAGATTTCTACGTATCGAACCAATAGATTTCTAATGCTTCTTAAATCGCCATATCGCATCTCATTTCTATGTTTCATGATGAGATATAATATTATACCTCGCATACACTTGAAATGAATGTAAATGCGACACTTCCTTGCTTGGATATAGCGTTTGCAGATGTCTACGTATCGAAGCAACAGAGTTCAAATGCTTCTTTAATCGCCATATTGCATTTCATTCCTATTTTTCATGATAAGGTATAATATTCATTGTGCAGTGTTATGTATACCTCGTATTCACCTCAAAAGAATGTAAATGCGACACTTCCTTGCTAGGATATAGCGTTTGCAGATATCTACGTATCGAAGCAATAGTGTTCTAATGCTTCTTAATTCGCGATATCGCATCACATATCTACGTTTCATGATAAGATATAATATTCATTGTGCAGTGTTATGTATACCTCGTATTCACTTCAAAAGAATGTAAATGCGACACTTCCTTGCTAGGAAGTAGCGCTTCCAGATGTCTACGTATCGAACCAATAGAGTTCTAGTGCTTCTAAAATCGTCATATCGAATCTCATTTCTGTGTTTCATGATAAGATATAATATTCATTGCGATGTGACATGTATACATCGTATTCCTTTCAAAAGAATATAAATGCGACAATTCTTTGCTAGGAAGTAGCGTTTGCAGATGTCTACGTATCGATGCAATAGATTTCTAATGCTTCTTAAATCGTCATACTGCATCTCACTTCTATGTTTCATGATAAAATATAATATTCATTGTGCAGTGTTATGTATACCTCGTATCCACCTCAAAAGAGTGTAAATGCGACACTTCCTTGCTAGGAAATAGCGTTTGCAGATGTCTACGTATCGTGGCATTAGAGTTCTAATGCTTCTCAAAACGCGATATCGCTTCTCATTTATATGTTTCATGATGATATATAATATTCAGTGCGACGAGTCATGTATACCTCGCATACACTTCAATTGAATGTACATGCGACACTTCCTTGCTAGGAAATAGCGTCTGCGGATGTCTACGTATCGAAGCAATAGATTTCTAAAGTTTGCTATTTCGCGATGTCGCATCTCATATCTATGTTTCATAATAACATATAATATTCATGGCGAAGTGTCATGTATACCTCGCAAACACTTCAAATGAATGTGAATGCGACAGTTCCATGCTAGGAAATAGTGTTTGCAGATATCTACGTATCGAAGCAATAGAGTTCTAATGCTTCTTAAATCGTCATATCGCATTTCATTTCTATGTTTCATGATAAGATATAATATTCATTGCGATGTGTCATGTATACCTCGTATTCCTTTCAAAAGAATGTAAATGCGACACTTCCTTGCTAGGAAGTTGCGTTTGCAGATGTCTACGTATCAAAGCAATAGAGTTCTAATTCTTCTTAAATCGTCATACCGCATCTCATTTCTATGTTTCATGATAAGATATAATATTCACTGCGAAGTGTCATGTATACATCGTATTCCTTTCAAGAGAATGTAAATGAGACACTTCCTTGCTAGGAAGTAGCGTTTGCAGATGCCTTCGTATCGAACCAATAGACATCTAATGCTTCTTAAATCGCCATATCGCATCCCATTTCTGTGTTTCATGATAAGATATAATATTCATTGTGCAGTGTTATGTATACCTCGTATTCACTTCAAAAGAATGTAAATGCGACACTTCCTTGCTTGGAACTAGCGTTTGCAGATGTCTACGCATCGAAGCAATAGTTTTCTAATGCTTCTTAAATCGTCATATCGCATCTCATATCTACGTTTCAAGATAAGATATAGAATTCATTGCGAAGTGTCATGTATACCTCGTATTCCTTTCAAAAGAATGTAAATGCGACACTTCCTTGCTAGGAAGTAGCGTTCGCAGATGTCTACGTATCGAAGCAATAGGGATTTAATGCTTCTTAAATCGCCATATAGCTTGTCATTTCAATGTTTCATGATAATATATAATATTCACTGCGAAGTGTCATGTATACCTCGCATACACTTCAAACGAACGAAAATGCGACACCTCCTTGCTAGGAAATAGCGTTTGCAGATGTCTGCGTATCGAAGCAATAGTGTTCTAATGCTTCTTAAATCGCGATATCGCATCTCATTTCTATGTTTCATGATGAGATATAATATTCATTGTGCAGTGTTATGTACTCCTCGTATTCACCTCAAAAGAAATTAAATGCGACAATACCTTGCTACGAAATAGCGTTTGCAGATGTCTCCGTATCGAGGAAATAGTGTTCTAATGCTTCTAAAATCGACATATCGCATCTCATACCTACGTTTCTTGATAAGATATAATATTCATTGCGAAGTGCTATGTATACCACGTACTCGCTTCAAAAGAATGTAAATGCGACACTTCCTTGCTAGGAAAGAGCGTTTGCATATATCTAAGTATCGTAGCAGTAGACTTCTAATCCATCTTAAAACGCGATATCGTATCACATTTCGATGTTTCACGATAACATATAATATTCATTGCGAAGTGTCACGTATACCTCGCATACACATCAAATGAAAGTAAATGCGACACTTCCTTGCTAGGAAATAGCGTTTGCAGATGTGTTCGTATCGTAGCAATAGTGTCCAAATGCTTCTCAAAACGCGATATCGCATCTCATTTCTATGTGTCATGATAAGATATAATATTCATTACGAAGTGTCATGTATACCTCTCATTCACATCAAAACAATGTAAATGCGACACTTCCTTGCTAGGAAATAGCGTTTGCAGATGTCTACGTATCGTAGCAATAGAAATCTAATGCATCTTAAAACGAGATGTCGCATTCCATTTCTATGTTTCGTGATAAGATATAATATTCATTGCGAAATGTCACGTATACCTCACATTCTATACAAAAGAGAGTAAATGCGACACTTCCATGCTTGGAAATAGCGTCTCCAGATATCGACGTATCGAAGCAATAGAGATCTAAATCTTCTTAAATCGCGATATCGCATCTCGCTTCTATGTTTCAAGATAAGATATTATATTCATTGCGAAGTGTCATGTATACTCGTATTCACTTCAAAAGAATGTAAATGCGACACGTCGTTGCTAGGAAATAGCGTTTGCAGATGTCTACATATCGTAGCAATAGAGTTCAAATGCTCTTAAATCGCCATATCGCATCTGAATTCAATGTTTCGTGATAAGATATAATATTCATTGCGAGGAGTCATGTATAGCTCGTATTCGCTTCAAAGGAATGTAAATGCGACACTTCCTTGCTAGGACATAGCGTCTCCAGATAGCTACGTATCGTAGCAATAGAGTACTAATGCTTCTTAAGGCGCGATATCGCGTATCATTTCAATGTTTCATGATAAGATATAATATTCATTGCGGAGTGTCATGTATACATTGTATTCACTTCAAATGAATGTAAAGGGGACACTTCCTTGCTAGGAAATAGCGTTTGCACATGTTTACGTATCCAAGCAATAGAGTTCTCATGCTTCTTAAAACGCGATATGGCGTCTCATTTCTATGTTTCATGATAAGATGTGATATTCAGTGCGAAGTGTTTTGTATGGCTCTTATTTACTTCAAAAGTATGTAAATGCAACACTTCCTTGCTAGAAAATAGCGTTTCCAGGTGTTTACGTATCGAAACAATAGAGCTCTAATGCTTCTTAAAACGAGATGCCGCATATCATTTCTATGTTTCATGATAAGTTAAAATATTCATTACGAAGTGTCATGTATACCTCGTGTTCACTTCAAAAGAATGTAAATGCGACACTTCGATGCTAGGAAATAGCGTTTGCAGATGTCTACGATTCGTAACACGATAGAGTTCTAATGCTTGTTAAAACCCGATATCGCATCTCACTTCTGTATTTCACGATGAGATATAATATTCATTGCGAAGTGTTATGTATACCTCGTATTCACTTCAAAAGAATGTAAATGCGGCAGTTCCTTGCTAGGAAATAGCGTTTGCAGATGTCTACGTATCGTAGCAATAGAGATCTAATGCTTCTCAAAACGCCTTATCACATCTCATTTCATTGTTTCATAATAAGATACAATGTTCACTGCGACGTGTCATGTATACCACGGATACACTTCAAATGAATGTAAATGCGACACTTCCTTGCTAGGAAATAGCTTTGGCAGATGTCTACGTGTCGTATCAATAGAGTTCTAATGCTTCTTAAAACGCGATATCGCATCTCAATTCTATGTCTCATGATAAGACATAATATTCATTTCGAAGTGTCATGTATACCTCGTATTCGCTTGAATTGAATGTAAATGCGACAGTTCCTTGCTAGGAAGTAGCGTTTGCAGATGTCTACCTACCGAAACAGTAGAGTTCTAAATCTTCTTAAATCACTATATCGCATCTCATTTCTATGTTTCATGATAAGATATAATATTCATTGTGCAGTGTAATGTATACCTCGTATTCACTTGAATTGAATGTAAATGCGACACTTCCTTGCTAGGAAATAGCGTTGGCAGATGTCTAGGTATCGAAGCATTAGAGTTCGAATGCTTCTTAAAACGAAATATCGCATCTCATTTCTATGTTTCATGATAAGATATAATATTCATTGCGAAGTGTCATGTATACCTCGTATTCCCGTCAAAAGAATGTAAATGCGACACTTCCTTGCTAGGAAATAGCGTTTGCAGATGTCTCCGTATCGAAGCAATAGAGTTCTAATGCTTATTAAAACGGGATATCGCATCTCAGTCCTATGTCTCATGATAAGATATAATATTCATTGCGAAGTGTCATGTATACCTCCTATTCACTTCAAATGCGACACTTCCTTGCTAGGAAATAGCGATGACAGATGTCTGCTTACCGTAGCAATCGAGTTCTAATGCTTTTTATAACGAGATATCGCATCTCAATTCTATGTTTTATGATAACACATAATATTCATTGCGAAGTGTTATGTATTCCCCGCCTACACTTCAAATGAATGTAAATGTGACACTTCCTTTCCAGGAAGTAGCGTCTGCAGATGTCTACGTATCGAAACAATAGGGTTCTAATGCTGCTTAAAACGAGATGTCGCATCTCATTTCTATGTTTCATGATAAGATGTAATATTCATCGTGCAGTGTCATGTATATCTCTTTCAAACTTCAAACGAATGTAAATGCGACACTTCCTTCCTAGGAAATAGCGTTGGCAGATGTCTAGGTATCGAAGCATTAGAGTTCTAATGCATCTTAAAACGCGATATCGCATCTCATTTCTATGTTTCATGATAAGATATAATATTCATTTCGAAGTGTCATGTATACCTCGTATACACTTCAAAAGAATTTAAATGCGGCACTTCCTTGTAGGGAAATATTGTTTGCAGATGCCTGCGTATCGCAGCAATAGAGTACTAATACTTCTTAAACGAGATGTCGCATTTCATTTCTATGGTTCGTAATAAGATGTAATATTCATTGTGTAGTCTTATGTATACCTCGTATTCACTTCAAAAGAATGTAAATGCGACACTTCCTTGCTAGGAAATAACATTTGCAGATGTCTACGCATCGTAGCAATAGAGTTCTAATGCTTCATAAATCGCGATATCGCATCTCACTTCTATGTTTCGAGATAAGATATAATATTCATTGCGAAGTGTTATGTACACCTCGTATCATCTTCAAAAGAATGTAAATGCGGCACTTCCATGCTAGGAAATAGCGTTTGCAGATGTGTACGTATCGTAGCAATAGAGTTCTAACGCTTCTTAAAATTAGAAGTCGTATTTCATTTCTATGTGTCGTAATAAGATATAATACTCATTGTGTAATGTTATGTACACCTCGTATTCACTTCAATGGAATGTAAGTGCGACATTTCCTTGCTAGGACATAGAGTTTTCAGATGTCTACGTTTATTAGCAATAGAGTTCTAATGCTTCTCAAAACGCGATATAGCACCTCATTCCTATGTTTCATGATAAGATATAATGTTCATTACGAAGTGTCATGTATACCTCGTATTCACTTCAAAAGAATGCAAATGCGACACTTCCATGCTAGGAAATAGCGTTTGCAGATGTCTACGTATCGTAGCAATAGAGTTCTAATGCTTCTTAAAACGAGATGTCCCATTTCATTTCTATGTTTCGTGATAAGATATAATATTCATTTTGGAGTGTCATGTATACCTCGTATTCACTTCAAAAGAATGTAAATGCGACACTTCCATGCTAGGAAATAGCGTTTGCAGATGTCTACGTATCGTAGCAATAGATATCTAATGATTCTTAAAACGCGATATCACATCTCACTTCTATGTTTCATGATAAGATATATTATTCATTATGAAGTGTTATGTATACCTCGTATTCACTTCAAAATAATGCAAATGGGACACTTCCATGCTAGGAAATAGCGTTTGCAGATGTCTACGTATCGTAGCAATAGAATTCTAATGCTTCTTAAAACGAGATGTCGCATTTCATTTAAATGTTTCGTGATAAGATATAATATTCATTTTGGAGTGTTATGGATACCTTGTATTCACTTCAAAAGAATGTAAATGCGACACTTACTTGCTAGGAAATATTGTTTGCAGATGTCTACGTATCGTAGCAGTAGAGTTCTAATGTTTCTTGAAACGCGACATCGCATCTAACTTCATGATAAGATATAATATTCATTGCGAAGTGTCATGCATACCTCGTATTCACTTCAAAAGAATGTAAATGCGACACTACATGCTAGGAAATATTGTTTGCAGATGTCTACGTACCACAGCAATAGGGTACTAATGCTTCTAAAACGGGATGTCGCATTTCATTTCTATGTTTCGTGATAAGATATAATTTTCATTGTGGAGTGTTATGTATACCTCGTATTCACTTCAAAAGAATGTAAATGCGACACTTCCTTGCTAGGAAATATTGTTTGCAGATGTCTACGTATCGTAGAAGTAGAGTTCTAATGTTTCTTGAAACGCGACATCGCATCTAACTTCTATGTTTCATGATAAGATATAATATTCATTGCGAAGTGTCATGCAACCTCGTATTCACTTCAAAAGAATGTAAATGCGACACTACATGCTAGGAAATATTGTTTGCAGATGTCTACGTACCACAGCAATAGGGTACTAATGCTTCTAAAACGGGATGTCGCATTTCATTTCTATGTTTCTTGATAAGATATAATTTTCATTGTGGAGTGTTATGTATACCTCGTATTCACTTCAAAAGAATGTAAATGCGACACTTCCTTGCTAGGAAATATTGTTTGCAGATGTCGACGTATCGTAGCAATAGAGTTCTAATGCTTCTTAAAACGCGATATCGCATCTCACTTCTATGATTCATGATAAGATATAATATCCATTGCGAAGTGTCATGCATACTTCGTATTCACTTCAGAAGAATGTAAATGCGACACTACATGCTAGGAAATATTGTTTGCAGATGTCTACGTACCACAGCAATAGGGTACTAATGCTTCTAAAACGGGATGTCGCATTTCATTTCTATGTTTCGTGATAAGATATAATTTTCATTGTGGAGTGGTATGTATACCTCGTATTCACTTCAAAAGAATGTAAATGCGACACTTCCCTGCTAGGAAATATTGTTTGCAGATGTCTACGTATAGTAGCAATAGAATTCTAATGCTTCTTAAAACGCGATATCGCATCTCACTTCTATGATTCATGATAAGATATAATATCCATTGCGAAGTGTCATGCATACCTCGTATTCACTTCAATGGAATGTAAATGCGACACTTGCATGCTAGGAAATAGCGTTTGCAGATGTCTACGTATCGTAGCAAGAGAGTTCTAATGCTTCTTAAAACGGGATGTCGCATTTCATTCCTATGTTTCGTGATAAGATATAATATTCATTACGGCGTGTTATGTATACATCGTATTCACTTCAAAAGAATGTAAATGCGCCACTTCCATGCTAGGAAATAGCGTTTGCAGATGTCTACGTATGGTAGCAATAGAGATCTAATGCTTCTCAATACGCGAAATGGCACCTCATTCGTATGTTTCATGATAAGATATAATATTCTTTGCGAAGTGTCATGTATATCTTGTATTCACATCAAAAGAATGCAAATGCGACACTTCGATGCTAGGAAATAGCGTTTGCAGATGTCTACGTATCGTAGCAATAGAGTTCTAATGCTTCCTAAAACGCGATATCGCATCTCACTTCTATGATTCATGATAAGATATAATATCCATTGCGAAGTGTCATGCATACCTCGTATTCACTTCAAAAGAATGTAAATGCGACACTACATGCTAGGAAATATTGTTTGCAGATGTCTACGTATCACAGCAATAGGGTACTAATGCCTCTAAAACGGGATGTCGCATTTCATTTCTATGTTTCTTGATAAGATATAATTTTCATTGTGGAGTGTTATGTATACCTCGTATTCACTTCAAAAGAATGTAAATGCGACACTTCCTTGCTAGGAAATATTGTTTGCAGATGTCGACGTATCGTAGCAATAGAATTCTAATGCTTCTTAAAACGCGATATAGCATCTCACTTCTATGATTCATGATAAGATATAATATCCATTGCGAAGTGTCATGCATACCTCGTATTCACTTCAGAAGAATGTAAATGCGACACTACATGCTAGGAAATATTGTTTGCAGATGTCTACGTACCACAGCAATAGGGTACTAATGCTTCTAAAACGGGATGTCGCATTTCATTTCTATGTTTCGTGATAAGATATAATTTTCATTGTGGAGTGTTATGTATACCTCGTATTCACTTCAGAAGAATGTAAATGCGACACTTCCTTGCTAGGAAATATTGTTTGCAGATGTCTACGTATAGTAGCAATAGAATTCTATTGCTTCTTAAAACGCGATATCGCATCTCACTTCTATGATTCATGATAAGATATAATATCCATTGCGAAGTGTCATGCATACCTCGTATTCACTTCAATGGAATGTAAATGCGACACTTCCATGCTAGGAAATAGCGTTTGCAGATGTCTACGTATCGTAGCAAGAGAGTTCTAATGCTTCTTAAAACGGGATGTCGCATTTCATTTCTATGTTTCGTGATAAGATATAATATTCATTATGGAGTGTTATGTATACATCGTATTCACTTCAAAAGAATGTAAATGCGCCACTTCCATGCTAGAAAATAGCGTTTGCAGATGTCTACGTATCGTAGCAATAGAGTTCTAATGCTTCTTAAAACGAGATGTCGCATTTCATATCTATGTTTCGTGATAAGATACAATATTCAGTTTGGAGTGTTATGTATACCTCGTATTCACTTTAAAAGAATGTAAATGCGACACTTCCAAGCTAGGAAATAGCGTTTGCAAATGTCTACGTATCGTAGCAATAGAGTTCTAATGCTTCCTAGAACGCGATATCGCATCTCACATCTATGTTTCATGATAAGATATAATATTCATTGCGAAGTGTCATGTATATCTCGTATTCACGTCAAAAGAATGTAAATGTGATACTTCCTTGCTAGGAAATAGCGTTTCCAGACGACTACGTATCGAAACAATAGAGTTCTAATGCTTCTTAAAACGAGATGTCGCATCTCATTTCTATATTTCATGAAAAGATACAATATTCATTGCGAAGTGTCATGTATACCTCGTATTCACTTCAAAGGAATGTAATTGCGACACTTCCATGCTAGGAAGTAGCGTTTGCAGATGTCTAGGTATCGAGGCAATAGGGTTCTAATGCTTCTCAAAACGCGATGTCGCATCTCAGTTCTATGTTTCACGATCGGATATTATATTCATTGCGAAGTGTCATGTATACCTCGTATTCACTTCAAAAAGATGTAAATGCGACACTTCCATGCTAGGAAGTAGCGTTTGCAGATGTCTACGTATCGTAGCAATAGAGTTCTAATGCTTCCTAAAACGCGATATCGCATCTCACATCTATGTTTCATGATAAGGTATAATATTCATTGCGAAGTGTCATGTATATCTCGTATTCACATCAAAAGAATGTAAATGCGACTCTTCCTTGCTAGGAAATAGCGTTTCCGGATGACCAAGTATCGAAAGAATAGAGTTCTAATACTTGTTAAAACGCGATATCGCATCTCACTTCTATGTTTCATGATAAGATATAATATTCATTGCGAAGTGTCATGTATACCTCGTATTCACTTCAAGAGAATGTAAATGCGACACTTCCATGCTAGGGAATAGCGTTTGCAGATGTCTACGCATCGTAGCGATAGAGTTCTAGTGCTTCTTAAATCGCGATATCGCATCTCACTTCTATGTTTCATGATAAGATATAATATTCATAGCGAAGTGTTATGTATACCTCGTCTACATTTCAAAGAATGTAAATGCCAAACTTCCTTGCTAGGAAATATCATTTCCAGATTCCTACATATCGAAGCAATAGTGTTGTAATGCTTCTTAAACTGCGATATCGCATCTCAGTTCTTTGTTGCATGATAGGATGTAATATTTATTGCGAAGTGCTATGTATTCTTCATCGACACTTCAAAAGAATATAAATTCCACACTTCCATGCTAGGAAATAGCGTTTCCTGGTCTCCTCGTATCGAAGCAATAGAGTTCTAATGATTCTTGAAATGCAATATCGCATCTCATTTCCATCTTTCATGATAAGACATGATATTCATTGCGAAGTGTTATGCATACCTCGCCTGCACTTCAAAAGATTGTAAATGTCATTCTTCCGGATATACCTCATCAACACTTCAAAAGGTTGTAAATGCCACACTTCCTTGCTAGGAAATAGCGTTCCCAGATGTCTACGTATAGCAGCAATAGAGTTGTAATGCTTCTTAAAAAGGCGATATCGCACTTCAGTTCTATGTTGCATGATAAGATACAATATTCATTGTGAAGTGTTCTGTAAACCTCGTCTAGACTTCAAAACAATGTAAACTCCACACGTCCTTTCTAGGAAATAGCGCTTTCAGATGACTGCGTATCGAAGCAATGGGGCTCTACTGCTTCTTCAAACGCGACATCACATCTCATTTCTATGTGTCATGATAAGATATGATATTCATTGGAAGTGTTATGTGTACATCGTCTACACTTTAATAGGATGTAAATGCAACACTTCCTTGCTAGCAAATATCGTTTCCAGATGTCTACGTATCGAAGCAATAGAGTCGTAATGCTTTTTAAAACGCGATATCGCATTTGATTTCTGTTTCATGATATGATTTAGTAATCACTGCGAGGTGACATATATACATCGTCTACACTTTAAAAGATTGTAAATGCCACACATCCTTGCTAGAAAAAGCGTTTCCAGATATCTACGTATCGGAGCAAAAGTGTTCTATTGGTTCTTAAAACGCGATAACGCACCTCATTTCTATGTTTCATGATGAGATGGTGAGGTTTCATGATAATATTCATCTCGAAGTGTTATGTATACCTCGTCTACACTTCAAATGAATGTTAATGTCACACGTCCTTGCTAGGAAATAGCGTTTCCAGATGTCTAAGTATCGGAGCAAAAGAGTTCTATTGCTTCTTAAAACGCGATATCGCATCTCCTTCCTATGCTTCATGATAAGATATCATATTCATTGCGATGTGTTATGTATGCCTCGTCTACACTTCAAAAGAATGTGAATGGCACACTTCCTTGCTAGGAAATGCGTTTTCAGATGTCTACGTATCGGAGCATTTGTGTTCTAATGCTTTGTAAAACGCGATAACATATCTCAATTCTATGTTGCATGATAAGATATAATGTTCATTGCGAAGTGTTATGTATACGTCGTGTACACTTCAAAAGAATGTAAATTGCACACTTCCATCCTAGGAATTGCGTTTCCTGTTGACCACGTATCGAAGCAATAGTGAAATATTTCCCAGCAAGGAAGTGTGGCATTTACTTTCATTCGGAGTATAGACGAAGTATACATAATACTTCGCAATGAACGTTATATCTTATCATGAAACATCGAAGTAAGGTGCGATATCGCGTTTTAAGAAGCATTAGAACTCTAACCCTTCGATACGTAGACATCTCAAACCGCTATTTCCCAGCAAGGAAGTGTGGCATTTACTTTCATTTGAAGTGAATACGTGGCATACATGACACTTCGCAATGAATATTATATCTCATCATGAAGCATAGAAATGAGATGCGATAACGCGATGTAAGAGGCATTAGAACTTTATTGCTTCGATACGGAGACATCTGCAAACGCTATTTCCTAGGAAGGAAGTGTCGCATTTACATTCTTCTGATGTGTAGACGAGAATACATGACACTCCGCAATGAATATTATATCTTATCGTGAAACACAGAAGTGAGATGCGATATCGCGTTTTAACAAGCATTAGGACTCTATTGCTACGATACGTAGACATCTGCAAACGCTTTACATTCGTTTGAAGTGTATGCGCGGTATAAGTGATACTTTGCCATGAATATTATATCTTATCCTGAAACATAGAAATGTGATTCGATTTCGAGTCTTAAGAAGCATTAGAACTCTATTCTTACGATACGTGGTCATCTGCAGACGCTATTCCCTAGCAAGGAAATGTCGCATTTACATTCTTTCGAACTGAATACCAGGAATACATGACACTTCGCAATGGATATTACATCTCATCATGAAACATAGAAATGAGATGCGATATCGCGTCTTAAGAAGCATTAGAACTATATTCTTACGATACGTGGTCATCTGGAAACGCTATTTCCTAGCAAGGAAGTGTCGCATTTACATTCTTTTGATGTGAATACGAGGTATACATGACACTTCGCAATGAATATTATATCTTATCATGAAACATAGAAATGAGATGCGACATCACGTTTTGAGAAGCATTAGAACCCTATTGCTTCGATACGTAGACATCTGCAAACTCTACTTCCTATCAGCGAAGTGTCGCAATTACATTCTTTTGAAGTGAATGCGAGGTATACATAACACTCCACAATGAATATTATATCTTATCATGAAACATAGAAGCGGGATGCGATATCGCGTTTTAAGAAGCATCAGAACACTTTTGCTACGATACGTAGACATCTGCAAACAATATTTCCTAGTAAGGAAGTGTCGCATTTACATTCTTTTGAAGTGAATACGAGGTATACGTAACACTCCAAAATGAATATTGTATCTTATCACGAAACATAGAAATGAAATGCGACATCTCGTTTTAAGAGGCATTAGAACTCTGTTGCTACGATACGTAGACATCTGCAAACGCTATTTCCTAGCATGGAAGTGTCGCATTTACATTCTTTTGAAGTGAATACGTGGTATACATAACACTCCAAAATGAATATTATATCTTATCACGAAACATAGAAATGAAATACGACATCTCGTTTTAAGAAGCATTAGAACTCTATTGCTACGATACGTAGACATCTGCAAACGCTATTTGCTAGCATGGAAGTGTCGCATTTACATTCTTTTGAAGTGAATACGAGGTATACATGACACTTCGCAATGAATATTATATCTTATCATGAAACATAGAAGTGAGATGCGATATCGCGTTTTAAGAAGCATTAGAACTCTATTGCTACGATACGTGGACATCTGTAAACAATATTTCCTAGCAAGGAAGTGTCGCATTTACATTCTTTTGAAGTGAATACGAGATATACATGACACTTCGCAAAGAATATTATATCTCATCATGAAACATAGGAATGAGGTGCTATATGGCGTTTTGAGAAGCATTAGAACTCTATTGCTACGATACGTTGATATCTGCAAACGCTATTTCCTAGCATGGAAGTTTCACATTTACATTCTTTTGAAGTGAATACGAGGCATACATGACACATCGCAATGAGTATTATATTTTACCATGAAACATAGGAATGAGATGCGATATCGCGTTTTAAGAAGCATTAGAACTCTATTGCCACGATACGTAGACATCTGCAAACGCTACTTCCTAGCATGGAAGAGTCACATTTACATTCTTTTGAGGTGAATATGAGGTATACATAACACTGCATAATGAATATTACATCTTATTGTGAAACATAGAAGTGAGATGCGATATCGCGTTCTAAGAAGCATTAGAACACTACTGCTACGACACGTAGGCATCTGCAAACAATATTTCCTAGCAAGGATGTGCCACTTTTACATTCTTCTGAAGTGAATACGAGATATACAAGACACTTCGCAATGAATGATATATCTTATCATGAAACAGAGAAATGAGATGCGACATCTCGTTTTAAGAAGCATTAGAACACTATCGTTTCGATACGTAGACATCTGGAAACGCTAACTCCTAGCAAGGAAGTGTCGCATTTACATTCTTTTGAACTGAATAGGAGGTATACATGACAGTTCGCAATGTATATTATATCTTATCATGAGACATAGAAAGGAGATGCGACATCTCGTTTTAAGAAGCATTAGAACTCTATTGCTTTGTTATGCAGATATCTGCAAACGCTATTTCCTAGCAATGAAGTGTCGCACTTGCATTCCTTTGAAGTGAATACGAGATATACATGACACTTCGCAATGAATATTATACCTTAACATGAAACATAGAAGTGAGATGCGATATCGCGTTCTAAGCAGTATTAGAAATCTATTGCTACGGTAGGTAGAAATATGCAAACGCTATTTCCTAGCATGGAAGTGTCGCATTTACATTCTTTTGAAGTGAATACGAGGAAAACATGACACTTCGCAAAGAATATTATATCTTATCATCAAACATAGAAAGGAGATGCGATATCGCGTTTTAAGAAGTGCCAGAACGCTGTTGCTACTATACGCAGACATCTGCAAACGCTATTTCCTAGAAAGGAATTGTCGCATTTACATTCTTTTGAAGTGAATAGGAGGTGTACGTGACACTTCGCAATGAATATTATGCCTTATCATGAAACATAGAAGTGAGATGCGATATCGCGTTTTAAGCAGTATTAGAACTCTATTGCTACGGTAGGTAGACACATGCAAACGCTATTTCCTAGCATGGATGTGTCGCATTTACTTTCTTTTGAAGTGAATACGCGGTATACATGACACTTCGCAATGAATATTATATCTTATCATGAAACAGGGAAATTAGGTGCGACATCACGATTTAAGAAGCATAAGAAATCTATTGCTACGGTACGTAGATATCTTGAAACGCTATTTCCTAGCAAGGAAGTGTCGCATTTACATTCTTTTGAAGTGAATAAGAGGCGAACATGACACTTCGCAAAGAATATTATATCTTATCATCAAACATAGAAAGGAGATGCGATATCGCGTTTTAAGAAGTGCCAGAACGCTGTTGCTTCGATACGGAGACATCTGCAGTCGCTATTTCCTAGCAAGGAAGTGTCGCATTTACATTCTTTTGAAGTGAATGCAAGGTATACATAACACTCCACAATGAATATTATATCTTATCATGAAACGTAGAAATGAGATGCGATATCGCCATTTAGAAAGCATTAGAACTCTCTTGCTACGATACGTCGACATATGCAAACGCTATTTCCTAGCAAGTAAGTGTCGCATTTACATTCATTTGAAGTGAATACGATGTATACATGACAGTTCGCAATGAATGTTATATCTTATCCTGAAACATAGAAATGAGATGGGATATCCCGTTTATAGAAGCATTAGAACTCTATTGCAACGATACGTAAACTTCTGCAAACGCTATTTCCTAGCAAGGAAGTGTCGCATTTACATTCTTTTGAAGTGAATACGGGGTATACATGGCACTTCGCAATGAATATTATATCTTATCATTTTATCTTATCATGAAACAGAGAAATGAGATGCGACATCTCGTTTTAAGAAGCATTAGAACACTATCGTTTCGATACGTAGACATCTGGAAACGCTAACTCCCAGCAAGGAAGTGTCGCATTTACATTCCTTTGAAGTGAATAGGAGGTATACATGACACTTCGCAATGAATATTATATCTTATCATGAAACTGAGAAACGAGATGCGACATCTCGTTTTAAGATGCATTAGATCTCTATTGCTACGATACGTAGACATCTGCAAACGCTGTTTCCTAGCAAGGAAGTGTTGCATTTACATTCTTTTAAAGTGAATACGAGGTATACATGACACTTCGCAATGAATCTTATATCTTATCACGAAACATAGAATTGAAATGCGACATCTCGTTATAAGAAGCAATAGGACTCTATTGCTACGATACATAGACATCTGCAAACACCATTTCCTAGGATGGAAACGTCGCACTTACATTCTTTTGAAGTGAATGCGAGGTATACATGACACTTCGCATGGAATATTATACCTTATCATGAAACATAGGATTGAGATGCCACATCTCGTCTTAAGAAACACTAGAAATCTATTGTTTTCGTACGTAGACATCTGGATACGCTATTTCCTAGGATGGAAACGACGTATTTACTTTCTTTTATAATGAATACGAAGTATAAATGACACTTCGCAATAAATATTATATCTTATCACGAAACATAGAAATGGAACGTGATATCGCGATTTAAGTAGCATTAGAACTCTATTGCTACAATACGTAGAAATCTGCAAACGCTATTTCCTAGGGAGGAATAGTCGCATTTACATTCTTTGAAGTGAATACGAGGTATACATGAAACATCGCAATGAATATTATATCTTATCACGAAACATAGAAATGAGATGCGATATCGCCTTGTAAGTAGCATTAGAACTCTATTGCCACGATACGTAGACATCTGCAGACGCTATTTCCTAGCAAGGAAGATTCGCATTTACATTCTTTTGAAGTGAATACGAGGTATACACGACACTTCCCTATGAACATTATATCTTATCATGTAAGATAAAAGTGAGATGCTATATCGCGTTTTAAGGAGCATTAGAAACATATTGCTACGATACGTAGAAATCTGCAAACGCTATATCCTAGCATGGAAGATTCGCATTTACATTCGTTTGGAGTGAATAGGAGGTATTCATGACACTTCGCAATGAATGTTATATCTTATCACGAAACATAGAAATGAAATGCGACATCTCGTTATAAGAAGCATTAGGAATCTTTTGCTACGGTACGTAGACATCTGCAAACGCTATTTCCTAGCATGGAAGTGTCGCACTTTCATTCTTTTAAGTGAATTCTAGGTATACATGACACTTCGGTATGCATATTATAACTTATCATGAAACATAGAAATGAGATGCGAAACATAGAAATCGCGATCTAAGAAGCATTAGATCTATATTCCTACGATGCGTAGGCATCTGCAAACGCTATCGCCTAGCAAGGAATATTCGCATTTACATTCTTTTGAAGTGAATACGAGGTATACATGACACATCGCAATTAACATTATATCTTATCACGAAACATAGAAATGAGATGCGATATCGCTATTTAAGTAGCATTAGAACCCTATTGCTACGGTACGTAGACATCTGCAAACGCTATTTCCTAGCAATCATTTGTCGCATTTACATTCTTTTGAAGTGAATACGAGGTATACATGACACTTCGCAATGAATATTATATCCTATCACGAAACATAGAAATGAGATGCGATATCGCGATGTAAGTACATTAGAACTCTATTGCTACCATACGGAGACATCTGAATTCGCTATTTCCTAGCAAGCAATAGTCGCATTTACATTCTTTTGAATTGAATACGAGGTATACATGGCACTTCGCAATGAATATTACATCTTATCACGAAGTACAGACATGAGATGCGATATCGCGATTTAAGTAGCATTAGAACTCTATTGCTACGATACGTTGACATCTGAATACGCTATATCCTAGCAAGGGAGTATCGCATTTACATTCGTTTGCAGTGAATACGAGGAATACATATCACTTCGCAATGAATATTATATCTTACCGCGAAACATAGAAATGAAATGCGACATCTCGTTTTAAGAAGCATTAGGACTCTTTTGCTACGATACGTAGATATCTGCAAACGCTATTTCCTAGGATGGAAACGTCGCATTTACACTCTTTTGAAGTGAATATGTGGTATACATGACACATCGCTATGAATATTATATCTTATCACGAAACATATAAATGAGATGCGATATCGCGATTTAAGTAGCATAAGAACTCCATTGCTACGATACGTAGGCATCTGCAAACGCTATTTCCTAGCAAGGAATAGTCGCATTTACACTCTTTTGAAGTGAATACGAGGTATACATGACACTTCGCAATGAATATTATATCTTATCACGAAACGTAGAAGTGAGTTGCGATATCGCGATTTAAGTAGCATTAGAACTCTATTGCTACGATACGTGGACATCTGAATACGCTATTTCCTAGCAAGGACGTGTCGCATTTACATTCGTTTGGAGAAAAGACGAGGTATACATGACATTTCGCAATGAATATTATATCTTATCATAAAACATAGAAGAGAGATGCGATATCGCGTTTTAAGAAGCATTAGAACTCTATTGCCTCGACGCGTAGACATCTGCAGACGCTATTTCTTAGCATGGAAGTGTCGCATTTACATTCTTTTGTAGTGAATACGAGGTGTACATGACACTTCGCATTGAATATTATATCTTGTCACGAAACATAGAAATGAGATGCGATATCGCGTTTTAAGTAGCATTAGAACTCTATTGCCACGATACGTAGACATCTGCAGACGCTATTTCCTAGCAAGCAATAGACGGATTTACATTCTTTTGAAGTGAATTCCACGTTTACATGACACTTCGGGATGAATATTATAACTTATCACGAAACATAGAAGTGAGATGCGATATCGCGATTTGAGTAGCATTAGAACCCTTTTGCTACGATACGTAGACATCCGAATACGCTATTTCCTAGCAAGGAAGTGTCGCATTTACATTCGTTTGGAGAGAAGACGAGGTATACATGACATTTCGCAATGAATATTATATCTTATCATAAAACATATAAGAGAGATGCGATATCGCGTTTTAAGAAGCATTAGAACTCTATTGCCTCGACGCGTAGACACCTGCAGACGCTATTTCTTAGCATGGAAGTGTCGCATTTACATTCTTTTGTTGTGAATACGAGGTGTACATGACACTTCGCATTGAATATTATATCTTATCGCGAAACATAGAAATGAGATGCGACATCGCCATTTAAGTAGCATGAGAACTCTATTGCTACGATACGTAGACATCTGAATAAGCTATTTCCCAGCAAGGAAGTGTTGCATTTACATTCACTTGGAGAGAATACGAGGTATACATGACATTTCGCAATGAATAATATATCTTATCATGAAACATAGAAAAGGTATGCGATATCTCGTTTTGAGAAGCATTAGAACTGTATTGCTACGATACGCAGACACCTGCAAACACTATTTCCTAGCAAGTAAGTGTCGCATATACATTCTTTTGAATCGAATACGAGGTATACATCACACACAACAATGAATATTATATCATATCATGAAACATAGAATTGAGATGCGACATCGCGTTTTAAGAAGCATTAGAACTCTATTGCTAGGATACGTAGACATGTGCAAACGCTATTTCCTAGCACGTAAGTGTCGCATTTACATTCTTTTGAAGTGAATACGAGGTATACATGACTCTTCGCAATGAATATTATATCTTATCATGCAACATAGAAGAGAGATGCAATATCTCGTTTTAAGAAGCATTAGAACGCTATTGCTTCGATAGGTAGACATCTGAAAACTCTATTCTCTATCAAGGAAGTGTCGCATTCACATTCATTTGAAGTGTATGCGAGGTATACATGCCACTCCGCAATGAATATTATATCTTATCATGAAGCATAGAAATGAGAAGCAATATCGGGATTTAAAAAGCATTAGAGCTCTCTTGCTACGATACGTAGACATATGCAAACGCTATATAATAGCAAGGTAGTGCCGCATTTACATTCTTTTGATGTCAATAAGGGGTATACATAACACTCCACAATGAATATTATACCTTATCACGAAACATAGTAATGAGGTGCGATTTCGCGTTTTAAGAAGCATTAGAACACTATTACTACGATACGTAGATATCTGGAAACGCTATTTCCTAGCTAGGAAGTGTCGCATTTACATTCTTTCGAAGTGAGTACGAAGCATACGTGACACTCCACAATGAATATTATATCTTATCGTGAAACATAGAAATGAGATGCGATATCGCGTTCTAAGATGCATTAGAACACTATTACTACGATACGTAGATATCTGCAAACGTCATTTCCTAGGATGGAATTTTCGCATTTACATTATTTTGAAGTGAATAAGGGGTATACATAACACTCCACAATGAGTATCATACCTTGTAACGAAACATAGATATGAGATGCGATTTCACGTTTTAAGAAGTATTAGAACACTATTACTACGATACGTAGATATCTGCAAACGCCATTTCCTAGCAAAGAAGTGTCGCATTTACATTCTTTTCAAGTGAATACGAGGTATACATGACACTTCGAAATGGATATTATATCTTATCATGAAACATAGAAATGAGATGCGATATCGCGTTTTAAGAAGCATTAGAACACAATTGCTGCGATACGTAGATATCTGGACACGCTATTTCCTAGGAAGGAAGTGTCGCATTTACATTATTTTGAAGTGAATACGAGGTAGGCTTGACACATCGCAATGAATATTATACCTTATCATGAAACATAGAAATGAGATGCGATTTCGCGTTTTAAGAAGCATTAGATCACTATTGCTACGATACGTAGACATCCGCAAACGCTATTTCCTAGCATGCAAGTGTCGGATTTACATTCATTTGAAGTGAATACGAGGTATACATGACGCTTCGCAATGAATATTATACCTTATCGTGAAACATAGAAATGAGATGCGACACTTCCTTGCTAGGAAATAGCGTTTGCAGATGTCTACGTATCGTAGCAATAGAGCTCTAATGCTTCTTAAAACGCGACATCGCATCTCACATTTATGTTTCATGATAAGATATAATATTCATTGCGAAGTGTCACGTATACCTCGTATTCTCTCCAAACGAATGTAAATGCAACACTTACTTCCTAGGAAATAGCGTATTCAGATGTCTACGTATAATAGCAATAAAGTTATAATGCTACATAAATCGCGATTTCGCAACTCATTTCTATGTTTCGTGATAAGATGTAATATTCATTGCGAAGTGTCATATATACCTCGTATTCACTTCAAAAGAATGTAAATGCGACTATTGCTTGCTAGGAAATAGCGTTTGCAGATGTCTACGTACCGTAGCAATTTCGTTCTAATGCTACTTATATCGCGATATCACATCTCACTTCTATGTTACGTGATAAGATATAGTGTTCATTGCGAAGTGTCATGTATACCTCGCATTCACTTCAAAAGAATGTAAATGCGAATCTTCCTTGCTAGGAAATAGCGTTTGCAGATGCCTACGTACGGAAGCAATAGAGTTCTAATGCTTCTTAAAAAGGGATATCGCACCTCTGTTCTATGTTTCATGATAAGATATATTATTCATTGCGATGTGTCATGTATACCTCGCATACACTTCAAATGAATGTAAATGCGACACTTTCTTGCTAGGAATCAGCGTTTGCAGATGTCTCCGTACCGAAGCAATAGAGTTCTATTACTTCTTAAAGCGGGATATCGCATCTCATTTCTATGTTTCATGACAAGATATAATATTCATTGCGAAATGTCATGCATTCCTCGTATTCACATCTAAAGAATGTAAATGCGACACTTCCTTGCTTGGAAGTAACGTTTGCAGATTTCTACGTATCGTAGCAATAGAGTTCTGAAACTTCTTAAAACACGATATCGCATCTCATTTCTATGTTTTATGATAAGATCTATTATTCATTGCGAAGTGTCACTTATACCTCGTATTCACTTCAAATGAATGTAAATGCGACTCTTCCTTGCGGGGATATAACGTTTGCAGATGTCTGCGTATCGAAGCAATAGAGTTCTATTACTTCTCAAAACGCGATATCGCATCCCATTTCTATGTTTCATGATAAGATATAATATTCATTGCGGAGTGTTATGTATTCCTCGTCTACGCTACAAATGAATGTAAGTGCGACACTTCCTTGCTAGGTAATAGCGTTTGTAGATGTCTACGTATCTTAGCAATAGTGTTCTAGTGCTTCTTAAATCGCGATATCGCATCTCACTTCTATGTTTGTTGATGAGATATAATATTAATTGCGAAGTGTTCTGTACTCCCCGTCTACGCAACAAATGAATGTAAATGCGACACTTCCTTGCTAGGAAATAGCGTTTGTAGAAGTCTACGTATCGTAGCAATAGTGTTCTAGTTCTTTTTAAATCGCGATATCGCATCTCATTTCTATGTTTGATGATGAGATATAATATTAATTGCGAAGTGTTCTGTATTCCTCGTCTACGCTACAAATGAATGTAAATGCGACACTTCCTTGCTAGGAAATAGCGTTTGTAGATGTTTACGTATCTAAGCAATAGTGTTCTAGTGCTTCTCAAAACGCGATATCGAATCTCATTTCTATGTTTCACGATAAGATATAATATTCGTTGCGAAGTGCTATGTACTCCTCGTCTACACTTCCAATGAATGTAAATGCGACACTTCCTTGCTAGGAAATAGCGCTTGCAGATGTTTACGTATCGAAGCAATAGAGTTCTAATGCTTCTTATATCGCGATATCGCATCTCATTTCTACGTTTCATGATAAGATATAATATTCATTGTGGAGTGTTATGTATCCCTCGTATTCACTTCAAATGAATGTCAATGCTACAATTCCTTGCTAGGAAGTAGCGTTTGCAGATGTCTACGTATCGAGACAATAGAGTTCTAATGCTTTTTAAATCGCGATATCGAATCTCATTTCTATGTTTCATGATAAGATATAATATTCATTGTGGAGTGTTATGTATACCTCGTATTCACCTCAAAAGAATGTAAATGCGACACTTGCTTGCTAGATTGTAGCGTTTGCAGATGCCTACGTATCGAAGCATGAGGGTTCTAATGCTTATTATATCGCGATATCGCAACTCATTTCTGTGTTTCATGGTAAGATACATTATTCATTGCGCAGTATTATGTACACCTCGTATTAACTTCAAAAGAATGTAAATACGACACTTCGTGGCTAGGAAATAGCGTTTGCAGATGTCTACCTATCTTAGCAATTGAGTTCTAATGCTTCTTGAAACGCGCTATCGCATCTCATTTCTATGTCTCATGATAAGATATAATATTCTTTGCGAAGTGTCATTGTAGACCTCGCATACACTTCAAATGAATGTAAATGCGTCAATTCCTTGGTAGGAAATAGCGTTGACAGATGTCTACGTATCGAAGTAATAGAGTTCTAATGCTTCACAAAACGCAATTTCGCATCTCATTCCTATGTTTCATGACAAGATATAATATGCATACCTCGTATTCACTTCAAAAGAATGAGAATGCGGCACTTCCTTGCCAGGAATTATCGTCTGCAGATGTCTATGTATCGTAGCAATAGGGTTCTAATGCTTCATAAAACGCGATATCGCATATCATTCCTATGTTTCATGATAAGATATAATATCCATTGCGAAGTATCATGTATACATCGCATACACTTCAAATGAATGTAAATGCGACACTACCTTGCTAGGATATAGCGTTTGCAGTTGTCTACGTATCGTATCTGTAGGGTTCTAATGCTTCTCAAATCGCGATATCGCATCTCATTTCTATGTTTCATGATAAAATATAATATTCACTGCGACGTGTTATGAATACCTCGTATTCACTTCAAAAGAATGTAAGTGAGATACTTCCTTGCTAGGAAATAGCGTTTGCAGATGCCTACGTATCATAGAGTTTGATTTCTGATGCTTCCTAAAAGGCGATATCGCATCTCATTTCTATGTTTCATGATAAGATATAATATTCATTGCGAAGTGTCGTGTATACCTCGTATTCACTACAGAAGAATGTAAATGCGACACTTCCTTGCTAGGAACTTGCGTTTGCAGATGTCTACGTATCGAAGCAATAGATTTCTAATGCTTCTTAAATCGAGATATCGCACCACACTAATATGTTTCATGGTAGGAAATAATATTCATTGCGAAGTGTCATGTATAACTCGTATTCACTTCAAAAGCACGTAAATGCAACACTTCCAAGTTAGGAAGTAGCGTCTGCAGATGTCTACGTATCGAAGCAACAGAGTTCTAGTGCTAAATAAAACGCGATATCGCATTTCATTTCTATGTTTCATGATAAGATATAATACTCAATGCGAAGTGTCATGTATACCTCGCATACACTTCAAAAGAATGTAAATACGACACTTCCTTGCTAGGAAACAGCGTTTGCAGATGTATACGTATTGTAGCAATAGTGTTCCGACGATTCTCAAAACGCGATATCGCATCTCATTTCTATGTTTCATGGTGAGATATGATATTCATTGCGAAGTGGCATGTATACAACGCATACACATCAAATGAATGTAAATGCGACACTTCCTTCGTAGGAAATAGCGTTTGTAGATGTCTACGTATGGTACCAATAGAGTTCTAGTGCTTTTTAAATCGCGTTATCGCTTCCCATTTCTACGTTTCATGATAAGGTATAGGATTCATTGCGAAGTGTCACGTATACATCGTATTCACTTCTAAAGAATGTAAATGCGACACTTCCATGCTAGGAAATAGCGTCTGCAGATGACTAGGTATCGAAGTAATAGAGTTCTAATGGTTCTTAAAATGAGTTACCGCATCTCATTTCTATCATTCGTGATAAGATATAATATTCATTGTGGAGTGTTATGTATACCTCGTATTCACTTCAAAAGAATGTAAATGCGGCACTTCCTTGCTAGGAAGTAGCGGTTGCAGAAGTCTCCGTACCGAAGCAATATTGTTCTAATGCTTCTTAATTCGCGATATCGCATCTCATTTCTATGTTTCGTGATAAGATATAATATTCATTGTGGAATGTCATTTATAACTCGTATGCAACTCAAAGGAATATAAATGAGACACTTCCATGCTTGGAAATAGCGTTTGCAGATGGCTACGTATCGTAGCAATAGTGTCCTGGTGCTTCTTAAATCGCGATATCGCATCTCATTTCTATGTTTGATGATGAGATATAATATTAATTGCGAAGTGTTCTGTCTTCCTCGTCTACACTTCAAATGAATGTAAATGCGACACTTCCTTGCTAGGAAATAGCGTTGGCAGATGTCTACATATCGTAGCAGTAGTGTACTAGTGCTTCCTTAAACCGGATATCGCACCTCATTCCTATGTTTGATGATGAGATATAATATTAATTGCGAAGTGTTCTGTATTCTTCGTCTACGCTACAAATGAATGTAAATGCGACACTTCCTTGCTAGGAAATAGCGTTTGTAGATGTCTACGTATCGTAGCAATAGTGTTCTAGTGCTCCTTAAATCGCGATATCGCATCTCATTTCTATGTTTGATGATGAGATATAATATTAATTGCGAAGTGTTCTGTATTCCTCGTCTACGCTACAAATGAATGTAAATGCGACACTTCCTTGCTAGGAAATAGCGTTTGTAGATGTTTACGTATCTAAGCAATAGTGTTCTATTGCTTCTCAAAACGCGATATCGAATCTCATTTCTATGTTTCATGATAAGATATTATATTCATTGCGAAGTGTCATGTATGGCTCGTATTCACTTCAAAAGAATGTAAATGCGACATTTCCATGCTAGGAAGTAGCGTTTGCAGATGTCTACGTATCGAGGCAATAGAGTTCTAATGCTTTTTAAATCGCGATATCGAATCTCATTTCTATGTTTCATGATAAGATATAATATTCATTGTGGAGTGTTATGTATACCTCGTATTCATCTCAAAAGAATGTAAATGCGACACTTGCTTGCTAGATTGTAGCGTTTGCAGATGCCTACGTATCAAAGCATGAGGGTTCTAATGCTTCTTATATCGCGATATCGCAACTCATTTCTATGTTTCATGGTAAGATACATTATTCATTGCGCAGTATTATGTATACCTCGTATTAACTTCAAAAGAATGTAAACACGACACTTCGTTGCTAGGAAATAGCGTTTGCAGATGTCTGCCTATCTTAGCAATTGAGTTCTAATGCTTCTTGAAACGCGCTATCGCATCTCATTTCTATGTTTCATGGTGAGATATGATATTCATTGCGAAGTGGCATGTATACAACGCATACACATCAAATGAATGTAAATGCGACATTTCCTTCGTAGGAAATAGCGTTTGTAGATGTCTACGTATGGTAGCAATAGAGTTCTAGTGCTTTTTAAATCGCGTTATCGCTTCCCATTTCTACGTTTCATGATAAGGTATAGGATTCATTGCGAAGTGTCACGTATACCTCGTATTCACTTCTAAAGAATGTAAATGCGACACTTCCATGCTAGGGAATAGCGTCTGCAGATGACTAGGTATCGAAGTAATAGAGTTCTAATGGTTCTTAAAACGAGATGTCGCATCTCACTTCTACGATTCATGACATGGTATAATATTCATTGCAAAGTGTTATGTATTCCTCGCTTAGGCTTCAAATAAATGTAAGTGCGACACTTCCTTCCTAGGAAATAGCGTTTGCAGCTGTCTACGTATCGAAGCAATAGAGTTCTAATGCTTCTTAAAACGAGATATCGCATCTCATTTCTATGTTTCATGATAAGATATAATATTCATTGCGAAGTGTCACTTATACCTCGCATACACATCAAACAAATGAAAATGCGACACTTCCTTGCTAGGAAATAGCGTTTGCATCTGTCTACGTATCGAAGCAATAGAGTTCTAATGCTTCTTAAAACGAGATATCGCATCTCATTTCTATGTTTCATGATAAGATATAATATTCATTGCGAAGAGTTAAGTATACCTCGTATACACTTCAAATGAATTTAAATGCGACACGTCCTTGCTAGGAAATAGTGTTTGCAGATGTCTACGTATCGAAGAAATAGAGTGATAATGCTTCATAAAACGGGATATCGCATCTCATTCCTTTGTTTCATGATATGACATAATATTCATTGCGAAGAGTCATGTATACCTCGTATTCACTTCAAAAGAATGTAAATGCGACGCTTCCTTGCTAGGGAATGGCGATTGCAGATATCTTTGTATCGAAGCAATAGAGTTCTAAAGCTTTCATAAAACAAGATATCGCATCTCATTTCTATGATTCATGATTAGATATAATATACATTGCGAAGTGTCATGAAAACCTTGTACTCACTTCAAATGAATTTAAATGCAATACTTTCTTGCTAGGAAATAGCGTTTGCAGATGTCTCCGTATCGAAGCAATAGCGTTCTAATGCTTCTTATATCGCGACATCGCATCTCATTTCTATGTTTCATGATAAGATATAATATTCATTGCGAAGTGTCATGTATACCTCGTGTTCACTTCAAAAGAGTGTAAATGCGACACTTCCTTGCTAGGAAGTAGCGTTTGCAGATGTCTTCGTATCGAAGCAATAGAGATCTGGTGCATCTTTATTCTCGATATCGCTTCTCATATCTATGTTTCATGATAAGATATAATATTCATTGTGCAGTGTTACGTGTACCTCGTATTCACTTCAAAAGAATGTAACTGCGACACTTCCTTGCTAGGAAGTAGCGTTTCCAGATGTCTACGTATCGAAGCAGTATAGTTCTTGTGCTTCTTCAAACGGGACATCGCGTGTCATTTCTATGCTTTATGGTGAGATATAATACTCATTGTGGAGTGTTATGTATACCGCGTATTCACTGCAGAAGAATGTAAATGCGACACTTTCTTGCTAGGAAAAAGCGTTTGCAGATGTCTACGTATCGAAGCAATAGATTTCTAATGCTTCTTAAATCGAGATATCGCACCACACCAATATGTTTCATGGTAGGAAATAATATTCATTGCGAAGTGTCATGTATAACTCGTATTCACTTCAAAAGCACGTAAATGCAACACTTCCAAGTTAGGAAGTAGCGTCTGCAGATGTCTACGTATCGAAGCAACAGAGTTCTAGTGCTAAATAAAACGCGATATCGCATTTCATTTCTATGTTTCATGATAAGATATAATACTCAATGCGAAGTGTCATGTATACCTCGCATATACTTCAAAAGAATGTAAATGCGACACTTCCTTGCTAGGAAACAGCGTTTGCAGATGTCTACGTATTGTAGCAATAGTGTTCTGACGATTCTCAAAACGCGATATCGCATCTCATTTCTATGTTTCATGGTGAGATATGATATTCATTGCGAAGTGGCATGTATACAACGCATACACATCAAATGAATGTAAATGCGACACTTCCTTCGTAGGAAATAGCGTTTGTAGATGTCTACGTATGGTACCAATAGAGTTCTAGTGCTTTTTAAATCGCGTTATCGCTTCTCATTTCTACGTTTCATGATAAGGTATAGGATTCATTGCGAAGTGTCACGTATACATCGTATTCACTTCTAAAGAATGTAAATGCGACACTTCCATGCTAGGAAATAGCGTCTGCAGATGACTAGGTATCGAAGTAATAGAGTTCTAATGGTTCTTAAAATGAGTTACCGCATCTCATTTCTATCATTCGTGATAAGACATAATATTCATTGTGGAGTGTTATGTATACCTCGTATTCACTTCAAAAGAATGTAAATGCGGCACTTCCTTGCTAGGAAGTAGCGGTTGCAGAAGTCTCCGTACCGAAGCAATATTGTTCTAATGCTTCTTAATTCGCGATATCGCATCTCATTTCTATGTTTCGTGATAAGATATAATATTCATTGTGGAATGTCATTTATAACTCGTATGCAACTCAAAGGAATATAAATGAGACACTTCCATGCTTGGAAATAGCGTTTGCAGATGGCTACGTATCGTAGCAATAGTGTCCTGGTGCTTCTTAAATCGCGATATCGCATCTCATTTCTATGTTTGATGATGAGATATAATATTAATTGCGAAGTGTTCTGTATTCTTCGTCTACGCTACAAATGAATGTAAATGCGACACTTCCTTGCTAGGAAATAGCGTTTGTAGATGTCTACGTATCGTAGCAATAGTGTTCTAGTGCTCCTTAAATCGCGATATCGCATCTCATTTCTATGTTTGATGATGAGATATAATATTAATTGCGAAGTGTTCTGTATTCCTCGTCTACGCTACAAATGAATGTAAATGCGACACTTCCTTGCTAGGAAATAGCGTTTGTAGATGTTTACGTATCTAAGCAATAGTGTTCTATTGCTTCTCAAAACGCGATATCGAATCTCATTTCTATGTTTCATGATAAGATATTATATTCATTGCGAAGTGTCATGTATGGCTCGTATTCACTTCAAAAGAATGTAAATGCGACATTTCCATGCTAGGAAGTAGCGTTTGCAGATGTCTACGTATCGAGGCAATAGAGTTCTAATGCTTTTTAAATCGCGATATCGAATCTCATTTCTATGTTTCATGATAAGATATAATATTCATTGTGGAGTGTTATGTATACCTCGTATTCATCTCAAAAGAATGTAAATGCGACACTTGCTTGCTAGATTGTAGCGTTTGCAGATGCCTACGTATCAAAGCATGAGGGTTCTAATGCTTCTTATATCGCGATATCGCAACTCATTTCTATGTTTCATGGTAAGATACATTATTCATTGCGCAGTATTATGTATACCTCGTATTAACTTCAAAAGAATGTAAACACGACACTTCGTTGCTAGGAAATAGCGTTTGCAGATGTCTGCCTATCTTAGCAATTGAGTTCTAATGCTTCTTGATACGCGCTATCGCATCTCATTTCTATGTTTCATGGTGAGATATGATATTCATTGCGAAGTGGCATGTATACAACGCATACACATCAAATGAATGTAAATGCGACATTTCCTTCGTAGGAAATAGCGTTTGTAGATGTCTACGTATGGTAGCAATAGAGTTCTAGTGCTTTTTAAATCGCGTTATCGCTTCCCATTTCTACGTTTCATGATAAGGTATAGGATTCATTGCGAAGTGTCACGTATACCTCGTATTCACTTCTAAAGAATGTAAATGCGACACTTCCATGCTAGGGAATAGCGTCTGCAGATGACTAGGTATCGAAGTAATAGAGTTCTAATGGTTCTTAAAACGAGATGTCGCATCTCACTTCTACGATTCATGACATGGTATAATATTCATTGCAAAGTGTTATGTATTCCTCGCTTAGGCTTCAAATAAATGTAAGTGCGACACTTCCTTCCTAGGAAATAGCGTTTGCAGCTGTCTACGTATCGAAGCAATAGAGTTCTAATGCTTCTTAAAACGAGATATCGCATCTCATTTCTATGTTTCATGATAAGATATAATATTCATTGCGAAGTGTCACTTATACCTCGCATACACATCAAACAAATGAAAATGCGACACTTCCTTGCTAGGAAATAGCGTTTGCATCTGTCTACGTATCGAAGCAATAGAGTTCTAATGCTTCTTAAAACGAGATATCGCATCTCATTTCTATGTTTCATGATAAGATATAATATTCATTGCGAAGAGTTAAGTATACCTCGTATACACTTCAAATGAATTTAAATGCGACACGTCCTTGCTAGGAAATAGTGTTTGCAGATGTCTACGTATCGAAGAAATAGAGTGATAATGCTTCATAAAACGGGATATCGCATCTCATTCCTTTGTTTCATGATATGACATAATATTCATTGCGAAGAGTCATGTATACCTCGTATTCACTTCAAAAGAATGTAAATGCGACGCTTCCTTGCTAGGGAATGGCGATTGCAGATATCTTTGTATCGAAGCAATAGAGTTCTAAAGCTTTCATAAAACAAGATATCGCATCTCATTTCTATGATTCATGATTAGATATAATATACATTGCGAAGTGTCATGAAAACCTTGTACTCACTTCAAATGAATTTAAATGCAATACTTTCTTGCTAGGAAATAGCGTTTGCAGATGTCTCCGTATCGAAGCAATAGCGTTCTAATGCTTCTTATATCGCGACATCGCATCTCATTTCTATGTTTCATGATAAGATATAATATTCATTGCGAAGTGTCATGTATACCTCGTGTTCACTTCAAAAGAGTGTAAATGCGACACTTCCTTGCTAGGAAGTAGCGTTTGCAGATGTCTTCGTATCGAAGCAATAGAGATCTGGTGCATCTTTATTCTCGATATCGCTTCTCATATCTATGTTTCATGATAAGATATAATATTCATTGTGCAGTGTTACGTGTACCTCGTATTCACTTCAAAAGAATGTAACTGCGACACTTCCTTGCTAGGAAGTAGCGTTTCCAGATGTCTACGTATCGAAGCAGTATAGTTCTTGTGCTTCTTCAAACGGGACATCGCGTGTCATTTCTATGCTTTATGGTGAGATATAATACTCATTGTGGAGTGTTATGTATACCGCGTATTCACTGCAGAAGAATGTAAATGCGACACTTTCTTGCTAGGAAAAAGCGATTGCAGATGTCTACGTATCGAAGCAATAGATTTCTAACTCATCTTAAAGTGCGAAATCGCATCTCATTTCTATGTTTCATGATGTGATATAATATTCATTGCGAAGTATTATGTACTCCTCGTATTCACTTCAAATGAATGTAAATGCGACATTTCCTTCCTGGGAAATAGCGTTTCCAGATGTCTACGTATCGTAGGAATAGAGTTCTAATGCTTCTTAAAACGCAATAACGCATCTCAGTTCTATGTTTCATGATAAGGTGAAATATTCGTTGCGATGTGCTACTTATACCTCGCAAACACTTCCAATGAATGTAAATGCGAACTTCCTTGCTAGGAAGTGGCGTTTGCAGATGTCTACGTATCGTAGCTATAGAGTTCTAAAACTTCTTAAAACGCGATATCGCATCTCATTCCTATGTCTCATGATTAGATATAATATTCTCTGCGAAGGTTCATGTATACCTTGTACTCACTTCAAAAGAATGCAAATGCGACACTTTCCTGCTAGGAAGTAGGGTTTCCAGATGTCTACGTATCGTAGCAATAGAGTTCTAATGCTTCTTAAAACACGATATAGCATTCCTTTTCTATATTTCATGATAAGATATTATATTCATTGTGAAATGTCACTTATACCTCGCATACACTTCAAATGAATGTAAATGCGACACTTCCTTGCTAGGAAATAGCTTTGGCAGATGTCTACGTATCGCAGCAATAGTTTTCTAATGCTACTTAAAACGAGATATCGCAAATCATTTCTATATTTCACGATAAGATATAATATTCACTGCGAAGTGTCATATATTCCTAGTATTCACTTCAAAAGAATGTGAATGCGACACTTCCTTGCTAGGATGTAGCGTTTGCAGATGTCTACGTATCGAAGCAATAGTGTTCTAATGCTCCTTAAAACACGATATCGCATTTCATTTCTATGTCTCGTAATAAGATATAATATTCATTGCGAAGTGTCATGTATGCCTCGCATACACTTCAAAGGAATGTAACTGCAACACTTCCTTGCTAGGAAATAGCGCTTGCAGATGTCTACGTATGAGAGCAATAGAGTTCTAATGCTCCTTAAATCGCGCTACCGCATTTCATTTCGATGTTTCATGATAAGATATAATATTCATTGCGAATTCTTATGTATTCCCCATCTACACTTCAAAAGAATGTAAATGCCACACTTCCCTGCTAGTGAATGTGCTTCCAGATGTCAACGTATCGAAGCAATAGTGTTCTAATGCTTCTTTAAACGCGATATCACATCTCAGTTCTATGATTCACGACAAGATATAATATTCGTTGCGTAGTGTTATGTATACCTCGTCTACACATCTAAAGAATGCAAATGCACAACTTCCTTGCATAGGAAAACGTTCCCAGATGTCTACGTATCGAAGCAATAAAGTTCTAATGCTTCTTAAAACGCGATATCGCATCTCATTTCTATGATTCATGATAAGATATAATATTGATTGCGAAGTGTTATGTGTACCTCGTCTATACTTCAAAGGAATGCAAATGCCACAATTCCTTGCTAGGAAATGCGTTTCCAGATATCTACGTATCGAAGCACTAGAGTTCTACTGCTTCTTAGAATGCGATATCGCACCTAATATATATGTTTCACGATAAGGTATAATTTTCATTGCGAAGTGTTATGTACTTCTCGTCTGCACACCAAATAATGTAAATGTCACATATCTTTGCTAGGAAAAAGCGTTTCCAGATGTCTACGTATCGAGGAAATAGTGTTGTAATACTTCTTAAATTGCGATATAGCATCTCAATTGTGTTTCATGATAAGATATAATATTCATTGCGAAGTGTTAGGTATACCTAACACGAGATGTAATCGTTTGAGTTTTAAAATGATTACTTAATGTGGATGATTATTTAGTATCTGGCTCATAAACGAGTCTGCATATGATTTAATCCATAAGTTTTTAAGCCTGGAATTTATGCTGTTATTTGTTATTCACTTATTGCTCAAACGACAAAGATTCTGACCACTTCAAAATGGTTGACTTTCAGCAATTTTTAAGAAAATTGAAATACTGCCCTACTGCTTGCATTGAAGACTGTAATTAAAGCTTTCAAAACATTTTACCTCTTATAGATGAATTCTGGAATTGAAATTGAATGTTTGACTTTTCTAACTCCTGTTTAGACATCTTTTTATTGGAATGTTCAAGTATTTTCCATATTCGTAATTATTAAAAATGTTTTACTTGTTTCTTTAATTTAATATTTAGAATTTTCTGAGAAATATTTTTTATCGTAATGAACTATATAATTGCAATTATAATTCTTTATGAAATAATAATAACAGAAAGGTATGTATCCATTCTTGTAGTTTTGTAAAGAGTATTTAATCTTACTATCTAAAATGAAACATTGAAAGCTGTTTACAATCTAATGGAATTTAATTACCTTCTGATTCAAATTCACAATGATAATCTTCCATAGTTCAACAATTTTGTGAGCTGTCTTCAGGAATCCGCAGCTCAGTACTTATAAAATAAACGACACAAAGAACAGCCTAACCAAACGTATTCGAACCGATTTTTCAATACTAATCTTATCATGTTTAACTTATGCTGCAAACTATTGAAATGCCCTTCGAAAAGTATTTATTCACAGTGAAATAAACGGTAAGTATTACGTCTTCCACCACTGTTTACAATACATATGTTTCATTTACTATCAAAACCGTGAGTATTATCGCCCTTCTTTACTTTTTGTAACCTTCAGTGCCTTCATGTTTCAGATCGTTAAACTTGCTTTAAAATGCTCTATCGTATTACTGAAGAATGGACATACCAATTCATTTTAAAAAATGAAGGTAACCTTCATATGTCCAACATAACTCCACTTACAAAAAAACTATTTTCATCAACGGATGTGCCCTTTGTCCTATTCAATTTTATATTAGCAAAAACTTCTATGAAACTTATAGTTTCGTGGATATCTGAGGTGCTAATTATTACTGCCCCACCCTGTATATTGTTATGGATGTGTCCAACAAGGCAACGATGAACAGAGTTAAATTTAATATTATGATGTTTATTATTTTACTTATAGTATATTTGTTTTTCTGGAATTTTGCCAAAAAACAATGTTCACGATGTCGACAGATGAATATATTTGCCTTAGAATTACAAGAGCCAACAATTTCGAAAGTAGAATATTTCTTTACTTCGCTAACCGAATCATTGCAAACGTTAAGTAAAGTGCGTGCTTCTCAATACAGTCAGATGCAAATTACGATACAACGTTTCCAAGAAATGGTACGTGCCACTGTTTTTTAATTTCCGTTTATTTAATCAAAAGAAATTTAATTGAAATATCCGCAAAATTTGAGGACAAAAAGTTATTGTAATTTTACGCAACATATATGATGGTGATAAAGGATAAGTATACGGAACTGCAAATGGAAAGTAGCGAGCAGAAAAAGAAACTGATGGAGCTACAAAGTAGATTGATACATCCGTCAAATGATGATTCTAGGTTAATAAAATCTGTTAATCAAGGAACTATTGCAAAAATTAAGTATAATCAATATTACTTCTGCTCAAAGACTATAATAGAATTGGACCGAAATGGGTACAAAACAGGCAATTATATCTATACGTTCTATTCTATGCAAAGGCAAATATTTCAAAGAGAAAAGCTGTGTTACTTACAAATTACTTATGTTCCTAGATATCTCACTAATTCAGGCTTCTTGTCTTGCAGAACTAATCATTCATTTAACATGTAAAGGGGTCGAAGAATAGTAAAAGATTTTTATATTTCATAGCCTCACTCGATACGTCGATTGGATCGCGTAAAATATCGGACATTAATTGCATCTACATCTTCAGACCTTAAATATATAATTGCAACAACATATTTAATAGCGTTTTAATAACATTTTTCTAATTGTCTATATCTATGTCTAATAAATATATATTAATCGAATAAGTTGCTTTACCAAAGAATAACAAACGTGCATCACATATATAATATTACATGTAACAAAAGATGAAGACCAAAAAGATCGTACATAAGTTGAATCCACAATGCGGTCATAGAGATGCAGAAACGGCAAAAATTCCAAACAATAATTTAAAAAATTCAAAAAGGGGGGAGTGAAAATCCATCTCCTTGACGATGGTAAGGAACAAGTCTGCCTCATGCACTACAATATCCCAAACAGCCAGCGATTGGCACGCCAATGACAACGGATGGAACGAATTCCGTGACAGAGCTGTGCTAACAAAGTGCTCCTACTCAGCTTTCGAAATGGCATACTGTTAGTGCTGGGGCGGCATTCGTATCACGCCACTATTAAAGCACCAAGATATAGCACACGGGCTATACGGCCGTGACAATGACACTAACAGCTCACCATAGCTACACGTGTGGTTGTGGCGTAGGCTGACACTTACTAATGGGGAAGCTGTTAACATAAAAATTATAAGCAAATATGAAAAATGACTAAACTGCGCAATTTATTTATTTTGATTCCAAAATAGATACACCGGCACCAAACAAAGATATAAGAACTCGATTTTATTATTTTCTATAAACCAGCTCGATAGGGCGATTTTTTCCATAAAGTCGATAATTACTTTGTCATAAAAATATATACACTTATTTTATATATATTTTCTTCAATTTATTGTTACAAATTCATGCAGTTGAGGGTTACATTAAATACGATGAGAGCATGTTATTTCAAAAATTACACAAGGCGAAGTTAGGGACGCAACAACATGAATTTTTATTTTATAAGTAATATTTTTTTTATAAATAATATTTTTAGTCTATAATGGATTGAAAGAAATATATACGACTCGCTCAATAACTATAAATATAGGAAAACGACTATCAAAATGTCTATCAATACTCATATGCTGAACATCTACTGACATCTAACGGTTCTAATTTGTATGAAGGCACAGATTCCCCATTGCCAAATGTGATCCTGCGTCATTGCTGAGGAGATTCATGAATGGAGCGATGATACGCGTGTCACCATGGTGCTGGTGTTGCGCGATTCGCTTGTCTAGAACGTGCTGGTAACGTGTTCTGGCATTTGAGTTAACGAATCCGGTCACAGATGACTACGAATCAGTTGACACTCCTCGGAAGTGGCAATATAGTGCCGGCATGGTGTCGCTACCATCTTGCCGTTTGTTATCTGGGGTGCTTTTTAGTGCATTATTCGGAATTGAATTTGAACACATAGCTACTTAATCGCGAATTTGTATGTACATAATTATACATGACTGCACAAAAAGGATATCATATACTTTTATAATCAATGCGATATAAGAATATAAAACGAAGAACTATCCACTCCCATCAGGAGTAAAAACAATGTTTGGTACGCAAAGTTCATTGCAAAATATAATCAAGCAGTTAATATATCAAATCACAGCACACAATAAATCACTGAATGTATAATGATATGAATAGTAAGAAAAACAGATTTACCTGTTAGATGTTTATAAATTCAAATTTAAAAATCGAAGTCACATTTAATATATTATTGTTTAACAAGATGATTTAATGTTGTTTCAAATAGGCGTGCAGGACTAGCTCGTACTTCTGTCAATGTAATTTCATTCGAAAAATACAAAGGATAAGAGGAAATATTCTCCAATATATAACATATATAAATCAACGGATGCAAGAGAGAATACTCGATCTCGGTGTAACGAGACCGGGGCGTCATCCTGCAGTAATCGTATAACGCCTGTTCCGAGATGGTGTAGAGAGGGAATGTGGAGGGTGAAAAGCATAATATAACAACAATGTAACTAAAGAGCAAGAGAAAGAAATTATGTGGAAGCATTGCATTTACTAAGAGAAAATCCTAGAAATATCAAACAACAGATTATATACCATACTGTAAGGGTAAGGTACAACGAAATAGACGATATCGTGAGAGAAACTAAAAAAATCGAGAAACTTAAAAAGAAAATAATAATTTAGATTGAGCGAATCAATATCACTGATCCCTGCAAGCTTAATGGAAAACGAATAACGATGAATCGGTTAGAGTATAAGATAGATGTTGGTCGCAGTTTGAGTGGCCCTGGGAATCCTTTGGCCGCATTAGAGCAGGCAATAGGATGGTGGAGGGCCTGCCCTCCTGTTGCTTGGATCTATAGAATTCACATTATTTTGTAGAGTAGAAGCAGATAATTATAATGGTTTTCATAGAAGATTACAGCTTACTTAATTCGAAACGTTGAAATGAAATGAGCCATGGCATTGTATGATGCATTAGTACTCTATTGTCTCGACATGTAGACACTACGACGGGAAATCCTGTTGCATGGAGCTGTAGAATTTACATTCTTATGAAGTTTTAAAGCAGATAAGCATAGAGATAATGCATAAGAGATTACAGCATTCTTACTTTGAAACGATGAAATGGGATGCGCCAGTGCATTGCATGGAGAATTCTAGCTCGATTGCTTTAACAGACAGACACTACGGAGCGCCATGCCGTTGCATGGAATTATATAATTCACATTCTATTGAAGACCTCTAACAGTTAAGCATAATGTTATGGATATATGATTACAAATTCCTTGCTTTGAAACGTTGAAATGAGATGCGACATCGCGCTGCATGAAGTATTAGAAATGTCTTGCTTGGACACGTAGAGATCTGGAAACGATATTCTGTTGCAAGTAAGTATAGGATTCACATCCTTCTAAGGTCTAGATGCAGACAAATGTAACATATTGCATAGAACATTGCAATTTACCATGAATCATTGAAATGACTTGCGACATCGTGTTGAATGAAGCAATAGAACTCTATTGCTTCGAAAAGTAGACATCTAGAAACGCTATTCTCTTGCGAGGAAGTGTAGCATCACATTGTTTTGCAGTGTAGAAGCAGGTAAGCATAGTCTGATTTATAGATCATTAAAATATACATACATACTTCGAACTCTTGATGTGAAATGCTATATCGCGTCCTATAAAGCATTAGAACTCCTTTGCCTCGATTCGTAGACATCTAGAAACACTGTTCCGTAGCAAGTAAGTGATGCATCCACTTTCATTTGAAGTGTAGACGTGATATACATTACGCGTTGCTTTGAGATTACATCTGATCATGTGACATAGAAATGAGGTGCGATATCGCGTTCTTTGAAGAATTAGAACATTATTTTTTCGATGCGTCCACAGCTAGAAACGCTGTTCGGTAGCAAGCAAGTGCGGTATTTACATTATTTTCAAGTGCAGACGAGATATACGTAACGCTTGCGTTGACATTGCATCTTAACATGAGACATAGATATGAGATGCAATATAGAGCTACATGAAGTATTAGAAATCTATTGCATCGATACGTAGACATCTGCAAACGCTACATACTAGCACGGAAGTGTCACATTTACATTCTTTTGAAGTGAGTTGGAGGTATACATGACATTTCGCAATGAATACTATATGTTATGATGAAACATAGAAATGTGATGCGATATCGCGTTTTAAGAAGCGTTAGAACTCTATTGCTACGACACGTAGACACCTGCAAACGCTATTTCCTAGCAAGGAAGTGCCGTATTTACATTCATTTGATGTGTATGAGAGGTATACATGACACTTCGCAATGAATATTATATCTTATCATGAAACATAGAAATGAGATGCAATATCGCGTTTTAAGAAGCATTAGAATTCTATTGCTTCGATACGGAGACATCTGGGAACGTAATTTCCTAGAAATGAAGTGTCGCATCTACATTCATTTGATGTGTAGACAGGTATACATGCCTCTTCGCAATTAATATTATATCTTATCATGATTCATAGAAATGAGATGGGATTTCGCGGTTTAAGGAGCATTAGAACACTATTGCTACGATACGTAGACATCCGCAAACGCTATTTCCTAGCAAGGAAGTGCCACATTTACATTCTTTTGAAGTGAATACGGGGTATACATAACACTCCACAATGAATATTATACCTTATCACGAAACGTAGAAATGAGATGGGATATCGCGTTTTAAGAAGCATTAGAACTCCATTGCTACGATACGTAGACATCTACAATCGCTATTTCCTAGCAAGGAAGTGTCGCTTTTATATTCTTCTGAAGCGTATACGAGGTATACATGGCACTTCGTAATGAATATTATAACTTATCACGAAGCATAGAAATGAGATGCGATATCGCGATTTAAGAAACATTAGAACACTATTACTACGATACGTAGATATCTGGAAAGGCTATTTCCTAGCAAGGAATTGTCGCCTTTACATTCCTTTGAAGTTAGTACGAGGTATACATAACAGTCCACAGTGAATGTTATATCTTAACATGATACATGGAAATGAGATGCGATATCTCGTTTAAAGAAGCACTAGATCTCTATTGCTTCGATACGTAGACATCTGGAAACGCTATTTCCAAGCAAGCAAGTGTCGCACTTACTTTCATTTGAAGTGTATGCGAGGTATAAGTGACATTTCGCAATGAATATTATATCCTATCAAGAAACATAGAAATGAGATGCGATATCGCGTTTTAAGAAGCATTAGAAATTTATTGCTACGATACGTAGATATCTGGAAACGCTATTTCCTAGCAAGGAAGTGTCGCATTTACATTCATTTGAAGTGTATGCGAGCTATAAGTGACATTTCGCAATGAATATTATGTCTTATCATGAATCATAGAAATGAGATACGATATCTCGTTTAAAGAAGCACTAGATCCCTATTGCTTCGATACGTAGACATCTGGAAACGCTATTTCCAAGCAAGCAAGTGTCGCATTTACTTTAATTTGAAGTGTATGCGAGGTATAAGTGACATTTCGCAATGAATATTATATCTTATCATGAAACATAGAAATGAGATGCGATATCGCGTTTTAGGAAGCATTAGATCCCTATTGCTACGATACGTGGACATCTGCAAACGCCTTTTCCTAGCATGGAAGTGTCGCACTAACATTCTTTTGAAGTGAATACGAGGTATACATGACACTTCGCAATTAATATTACATCTTACCATGAAACATCAAAATGAGATGCGATATCGCGTTTTAAGAAGCATTAGAACTTTATTGCTACGATATGTAGACAAGTGCAAACGCTATTTCCTAGCAAGGAACTGTCGCATTTACATTCTTTTGAAGTGAATACGAGGTACACATGACACTTCGCAATGAAAATTATATCTTATCACGAAACATAGAAATGAGATGCGATATCCCGTTTAAAGAAGCATCAGATTTCTACTGCTTCGATACGTAGACATCTGCAAACGCTATTTCCTAGCAAGCAAGTGTCGCATTTACTTTCATTTGAAGTGTATGCGAGGTATAAGTAACATTTCGCAATGAATATTATATTTTCTCATGAAACATAGAAATGAGATGCGATATCGCGTTTTAGGAAGCATTAGAACCCTATTGCTACGATACGTAGACATCTGCAAACGCTATTTCCTAGCAAGGAACTGTCGCATTTACATTCTTTTGAAGTGAATAAGAGGTATACATGACAATTCGCAATGAAGATTATATCTTGTCATGAAACATAGGAATGTGGTGCGGTATCCCGTTTTAAGAAGCATTAGAACTCTATTGCTTCGATACGTAAACATCTGCAAACGCTATTTCCTAGCAAGGAAGTGTCGCATTTACTTTCATTTGAAGTGTATGCGAGGTATGAGTGACATTTCGTAATGAATATTAAATCTTATCATGAAACATAGAAATGAGACGCGATATCGCGTTTTAAGAAACATCTGAAATCTATTGCTTCGATACGTAGAGATCTGCAAACGCTATTTCCTAGCAAGCAAGTGTCGCATTTACATTCTTTTAAAGTTAACACGAGGTATACATGACAGTACGCAGTGAATATTATATCCTATCATGAAACATAGATGTGAGATGCGATATCGCATTTTAAGAAGCATTTGAACTCCATTGCTACGATACGTAGAAATCTGTAAACGCTATTTCCCAGCAAGGGAGAGGCGCAAGTACATTGATTTGAAGTGAACACGAGGTATACATGACACTTCGTAATGAATATTATAGCTTATCACGAAACATAGAAATGAGATGCGATATCGCGATTTAAGAAGCATTAGAACACTATTGCTACGATACGCCGACACCTGCAAACGCTATTTCCTAGCAAGGAATAGTCGGATTTACATTCTTTTGAGGTGAATACGAGGTATACATGACACTTCGCAATGAATATTATAAAATATCAAGAAACATAGAAATGAGGTGCGATATCGCGATTTAAGCAGCATTAGTACTCTAATGCGTCGATACGGTGACATCTGCAAACGCTATTCAATAGGAAGGAAGTGTCGCATTTACATTCATTTGAAGTGTATGCGAGTTACACATGACACGTATCAATGAATATTATATCTTATCATGAAACATAGAAATGAGATGCGATATCGCGTTTTAGGAAGCATTGGAACTCTATTGCTACGATACGTGGACATCTGCTATCGTTATTTCCTAGCAAGGAACAGTCGCACTTACATTCATTTGAAGTGAATACGAGGTATACATGACACTTCGCAATTAATATTACATCTTATCATGAAACATCAAAATGAGATGCGATATCGCGTTTTAAGAAGCATTAGAACCCCATTGCTACGATACGTAGACAAGTGCAAACGCTATTTCCTAGCAAGGAAATGTAGCATTTACATTCTTATGAAGTGAATACGAGGTATACATGACACTTCGCAATGAACATTATATCTTATCAAGAAACATAGAAGTGGGATACCATATCGCGTTTTAAGAAGAATTAGGACACTGTTGCCTCGATGCGGAGACATCTGCAAACGCTATTTCCTATCAGGGAAGTGCAGCATTTACATTCTTTTGATGTGAATACGAGGAATACATGACACTTCGCAATGAATATTATATCTTATCACGAAACATAGAAATGATATGCGATATCGCGATTTAAGAAGCATTAGAACTCTATTGCTACGATACGTAGACATCAGCAAACGCTATTTCCTAGCAAGGAAATGTCCCATTTACATACATTTGATGTGTATGAGAGGTATACATGACACCTCGCAATGAACATTATATCTTGTCATGAAACATAGCAGTGAGATGCGATTTCGCGTTTTAAGAAGCATTAGGACACTATTGCCTCGATGCGGAGACATCTGCAAAAGCTATTTCCAAGCGTGGAAGTGTCGCATCTACATTCTTTTGAAGTGAATACGAGGTATACATAACACTTCGCAATGAATATTATATCTTATCATGAAACATAGAAATGAGATGCGATATCGCGTTATAAGAAGCATTAGAACTCTATTGCTTCGATACGTAGACATCTGCAAACGCTATTTCCTAGAATGGAAGTGTCTGATTTACATTCATTTGAAGTGAATACGAGGCATACATGACACTTCGCAATGAATATTATATCTTATCATGAAGCATAGAAATGTGATGCGGTATCCCGTTTTGAGAAGCATTAGAACACTATTGCTTCGATACGCAAACATCTGCAAACGCTATTTACTAGCAAGGAAGTGTCGCATTTACATTCATTTGAAGTGAATACGAGGTATAAATGACACTTCGCCATGAATATTGTATCTTATCATGAAGCATAGAAATAAGGTGCGACATCTCGTCTTGAGAAGCATTAGAACTCTCTTGTTTCGATTCGTAGACATATGCAAACGCTATTTCCTAGGAAGGAAGTGTCGCACTTACACTCTTTTGACGTGAATACGAGGCATGCATGACACTTCGCAATGAATATTATATCTTATCATGAAACATAGAAATCTGATGCGGTATCCCGTTTTAAGAAGCATTAGAAATCTATTGCTTCGATACGTGGATATCTGGAAACGCTATTTCCTAGCAAGGAAGTGTCGCATTTACATTCAATTGAAGTGTATGCGAGCTATAAGTGTCATTTCGCAATGAATATTATGTCTTATCATGAATCATAGAAATGAGATACGATATCGCGATTTAAGAAACATTAGAACACTATTACTACGATACGTAGATATCTGGAAAGGCTATTTCCTAGCAAGGAATTGTCGCCTTTACATTCCTTTCAAGTTAGTACGAGGTATACATAACAGTCCACAGTGAATGTTACATCTTATCATGATACATGGAAATGAGATGCGATATCTCGTTTAAAGAAGCATTAGATCTCTATTGCTTCGATACGTAGACATCTGGAAACGCTATTTCCAAGCAAGCAAGTGTCGCACTTACTTTCATTTGAAGTGTATGCGAGGTATAAGTGACATTTCGCAATGAATATTATATCTTATCATGAAACATAGAAATGAGATGCGATATCGCGTTCTAAGAAGCATTAGAACCCTATTGCTACGATATGTAGACAAGTGCAAACGCTATTTCCTAGCAAGGAACCGTCGCATTTACATTCTTTTGAAGTGAATACGAGGTATACATGACACTTCGCAATGAAAATTATATCTTATCACGAAACATAGAAATGAGATGCGATATCCCGTTTAAAGAAGCATCAGATTTCTATTGCTTCGATACGTAGACATCTGCAAACGCTATTTCCTAGCAAGCAAGTGTCGCATTTACTTTCATTTGAAGTGTATGCGAGGTATAAGTAACATTTCGCAATGAATATTATATTTTCTCATGAAACATAGAAATGAGATGCGATATCGCGTTTTAGGAAGCATTAGAACTCTATTGCTACGATACGTAGATATCTGCAAACGCTATTTCCTACAATGGAAGTGTCTGATTTACATTCATTTGAAGTGAATACGAGGCATACATGATACTTCGCAATGAACATTATATCTTATCATGAAACATAGAAATGAGATGCGATATTGCCTTTTAAGAAGCATTAGAACTCTATTGCTACGATACGTAGATATCTGCAAACCCTAATTCCTAGCAGGGAAATATCACATTTTCAATCATTTGAGGTGAGTGTGAGGTATACATGACACTTCGCAGTGAATATTATATCTTATCATAAAACATAGAAATGAGATGCGATATCGCGTTTTAAGAAGCATTAGAACTCCATTGCTACGATACGTAGAAATCTGTGAACGCTATTTCCCAGCAAGGAAATGTCGCATTTACATTCTTATGAAGTGAATACGAGGTATACATGACATTTCGTAATTAATATTATGTCATATCATGAAACATAGAAATGATATGCGATATCACGATTTAAGAAGCATTAGAACTTTACTGCTATGATACGTAGACATCAGAATACGCTATTTCCTAACAAGGAAGTGTCGCATTTACATTCGTTTGGAGAGAATACGAGGTATACATGGCACTTCGGAATGAATATTATATCTTATCATGAAACATAGAAATGAGATGCAACATCTCGTTTTAAGAAGCATTAGAACTCCATTGCTACGATACGTAGACATCTGCAGGCGCTATTTCCTAGCATGGAAGTGTCGTATTTACATTCATTTAAAGTGAATACGAGGTGTACATGACACTTCGCAATGAATATTATATCTTATCACGAAACATAGAAATGAGATGCGACATCGCGATTTAAGAAGCATTAGAACTCTATGGCCTCGATGCGAAGACGTCTGCAAACGCTATTTCCTAGCATCTAAGTGTCGCACATACATTCTTGTGAAGTGAATGCGAGGTGTATATGACACTTCGCAATGTATATTATATCTTATCACGAAACATAGTAATGAGATGCGATATTGCGATTTAAGTAGCATTAGAACCCTTTTGCTACGATACGTAGACATCTGCATACGCTACATCCTAGCAAGGAAGTGACGCAATTACAATCTTTTGAAGTGAATACGAGGCATACATGACACTTTGCAATGAATATTATATCTTATCACGAAACATAGAAATGAGATGTGATATTGCGATATAAGTTGCATTAGAACTCTATTGCTACGATACCTAGACATCCGCAAACGCTATTTCCTAGCATGAGATAGTCGTATTTACTTTCTTTTCAAGTGAATACGAGGTATACATGACAATTCGTAATTAATATTATGTCTTATCATGAAACATAGAAATGATATGCGGTGTCGCGATTTAAGAAGCATTAGAACTTTACTGCTATGATACGTAGACATCTACAAACGCTATTTAATAGCAAGAATGTGTCGCATTTACATTCCTTTGAAGTGAATACGAGGTGTACATGACACTTCGCAAGGAATATTACATCTTATCATGAAACATAGAAATGAGATGCGATATCGCGACTTAAGTAGCATTAGAAATCTATTGCTACGATATGTAGACATCTGCAATCGCTATTTCCTAGCATGGAAGATTCGCATTTACATTCTTTTGAAGTGAATACGAGGTATACATGACACTTCGCAAAGGATATTATATCTTATCATGAATCATAGAAGTGGAATGCGATATCACGTTTTAAGAAGCATTAGAACTCTATTGCCTCGATGCGTAGATATCTGCAGACGCTATTGACTAGCATGGAAGTGTCGTATTTACATTCTTTGAAGTGAATACGAGGTGTACATGACACTTCCCAATGAATATTGTATCTTATCACGAAACATAGAAATGAGATGCGATATCGCGATTTAAGTAGCATTAGAACTCTATTGCTACGATACGTAGACATCTGAATACGCCATTTCCTAGCAAGGAAGTGTCGCATTTACATTCGTTTGGAGTGAATACGAGGTATACATGACACTTCGCAATGAATATTATATCTTATCCTGAATCATAGGAGTGGGATGCGATATCACGTTTTAAGAAGCATTAGAAATCTATTGTCTCGACGCGTAGACATCTGCAGGCGCTATTCCTAGCATGGAAGTGTCGCATTTACATTCTTTTGAAGTGAATACGAGGTGTACATGACACTTCCCAATGAATATTGTATCTTATCACGAAACATAGAAATGAGATGCGATATCGCGATTTAAGAAACATTAGAACACTATTACTACGATACGTAGATATCTGGAAAGGCTATTTCCTAGCAAGGAATTGTCGCCTTTACATTCCTTTGAAGTTAGTACGAGGTATACATAACAGTCCACCAGTGAATGTTACATCTTATCATGATACATGGAAATGAGATGCGATATCTCGTTTAAAGAAGCATTAGATCTCTATTGCTTCGATACGTAGACATCTGGAAACGCTATTTCCAAGCAAGCAAGTGTCGCACTTACTTTCATTTGAAGTGTATGCGAGGTATAAGTGACATTTCGCAATGAATATTATATCTTATCATGAAACATAGAAAATGAGATGCGATATCGCGTTCTAAGAAGCATTAGAACTCTATTGCTACGATATGTAGACAAGTGCAAACGCTATTTCCTAGCAAGGAACCGTCGCATTTACATTCTTTTGAAGTGAATACGAGGTATACATGACACTTCGCAATGAAAATTATATCTTATCATGAAACATAGAAATGAGATGCGATATCCCGTTTAAAGAAGCATTAGATTTCTATTGCTTCGATACGTAGACATCTGCAAACGCTATTTCCTAGCAAGCAAGTGTCGCATTTACTTTCATTTGAAGTGTATGCGAGGTATAAGTGACATTTCGCAATGAATATTTTATCTTCTCATGAAACATAGAAATGAGATGCGATATCGCGTTTTAGGAAGCATTAGAACTCTATTGCTACGATTCGTAGACATCTGCAAACGCTATTTCCTAGCAAGGAACTGTCGCATTTACATTCTTTTGAAGTGAATACGAGGTATACATGACAATTCGCAATGAATATTATATCTTATCATGAAACATAGAAATGTGATGCGGTATCCCGTTTTAAGAAGCATTAGAACTCTATTGCTTCGATACGTAAACATCTGCAAACGCTATTTCCTAGCTAGGAAATATCGCATTTACATTCATTTGAAATTTATGCGAGGTATATGTGACATTTTGCAATGTATATTATATCCTATCAAGAAACTTAGAAATGAGATGCGATATCGCGTTTTAAGAAGCATTAGAAATCTATTGCTACGATACGTAGACATCTGCAAACGCTAATTCCTAGCAAGGTAGAGTCGCATTTACATTCATTTGAAGTGTATGCGAGGTATACATGACACTTCGCAATGAACATTATATCTTATCATAAAACATAGAAGAGAGGTGCGATATCGCGTTTTAAGAAGAATTAGGACCCTACTGCCTCGAAGCGGTGACACCTGCAATCGCTACTTCCTATCATAGAAGTGTCGCATTTACATTCATTTGAAGTGTATGCGAGTTATACATGACACTTATCAATGAATATTATATCTTATCATGAAACATGGAAATGAGATGCGATATTGCCTTTTAAGAAGCATTAGAACTCTATTGCTACGATACTTAGATATCTGCAAACCCTAATTCCTAGCAGGGAAATATCACATTTTGAATCATTTGAGGTGAGTGTGAGGTATACATGACACTTCGCAGTGAATATTATATCTTATCATGAAACATAGAAATGAGATGCGATATCGCGTTTTAAGAAGCATTAGAACTCCATTGCTATGATACGTAGAAATCTGTGAACGCTATTTCCCAGCAAGGAAATGTCGCAATTACATTCTTTTGAAGTGAATACGAGGTATACATGACACTTCGCAATGAATATTATATCTTATCACGAAACATATAAATGAGATGTGATATCGCGGTTTAAGTAGCATTAGAACGCTATTGCTACGATACGTAGAGATCTGCAAACGCTATTTCCTAGCAAGGAAGATTCGCATATACATTCTTTTGAAGTGAATACGAGGTATACATGACACTTCGCAATGAACATTATATCTTATTATGTGACATAGAATTGAGATGCGATATCGCGTTTTAAGAAGCATTAGAACACTATTGCCTCGATGCGGAGAAATCTGCAAACGCTATTTCCTTGCATGGAAGTGTCGCATTTACATTCTTTTGCAGTGAATTCGTGGTACACATGTCACTTCCCAATGAATATTGTATCTTATCACGAAACATAGAAATGTGATGCGATATCGCGATTTAAGAAACATTAGAACACTATTACTACGATACGTAGATATCTGGAAAGGCTATTTCCTAGCAAGGAATTGTCGCCTTTACATTCCTTTGAAGTTAGTACGAGGTATACATAACAGTCCACAGTGAATGTTACATCTTATCATGATACATGGAAATGAGATGCGATATCTCGTTTAAAGAAGCATTAGATCTCTATTGCTTCGATACGTAGACATCTGGAAACGCTATTTCCAAGCAAGCAAGTGTCGCACTTACTTTCATTTGAAGTGTATGCGAGGTATATGTGACATTTTGCAATGTATATTATATCCTATCAAGAAACTTAGAAATGAGATGCGATATCGCGTTTTAAGAAGCATTAGAAATCTATTGCTACGATACGTAGACATCTGCAAACGCTAATTCCTAGCAAGGTAGAGTCGCATTTACATTCATTTGAAGTGTATGCGAGGTATACATGACACTTCGCAATGAACATTATATCTTATCATAAAACATAGAAGAGAGGTGCGATATCGCGTTTTAAGAAGAATTAGGACCCTACTGCCTCGAAGCGGTGACACCTGCAATAGCTACTTCCTATCATAGAAGTGTCGCATTTACATTCATTTGAAGTGTATGCGAGTTATACATGACACTTATCAATGAATATTATATCTTATCATGAAACATAGAAATGAGATGCGATATTGCCTTTTAAGAAGCATTAGAACTCTATTGCTACGATACTTAGATATCTGCAAACCCTAATTCCTAGCAGGGAAATATCACTTTTGAATCATTTGAGGTGAGTGTGAGGTATACATGACACTTCGCAGTGAATATTATATCTTATCATGAAACATAGAAATGAGATGCGATATCGCGTTTTAAGAAGCATTAGAACTCCATTGCTATGATACGTAGAAATCTGTGAACGCTATTTCCCAGCAAGGAAATGTCGCAATTACATTCTTTTGAAGTGAATACGAGGTATACATGACACTTCGCAATGAATATTATATCTTATCACGAAACATATAAATGAGATGTGATATCGCGGTTTAAGTAGCATTAGAACGCTATTGCTACGATACGTAGAGATCTGCAAACGCTATTTCCTAGCAAGGAAGATTCGCATATACATTCTTTTGAAGTGAATACGAGGTATACATGACACTTCGCAATGAACATTATATCTTATTATGTGACATAGAATTGAGATGCGATATCGCGTTTTAAGAAGCATTAGAACACTATTGCCTCGATGCGGAGAAATCTGCAAACGCTATTTCCTTGCATGGAAGTGTCGCATTTACATTCTTTTGCAGTGAATTCGTGGTACACATGTCACTTCCCAATGAATATTGTATCTTATCACGAAACATAGAATGTGATGCGATATCGCGATTTAAGAAACATTAGAACACTATTACTACGATACGTAGATATCTGGAAAGGCTATTTCCTAGCAAGGAATTGTCGCCTTTACATTCCTTTGAAGTTAGTACGAGGTATACATAACAGTCCACAGTGAATGTTACATCTTATCATGATACATGGAAATGAGATGCGATATCTCGTTTAAAGAAGCATTAGATCTCTATTGCTTCGATACGTAGACATCTGGAAACGCTATTTCCAAGCAAGCAAGTGTCGCACTTACTTTCATTTGAAGTGTATGCGAGGTATATGTGACATTTTGCAATGTATATTATATCCTATCAAGAAACTTAGAAATGAGATGCGATATCGCGTTTTAAGAAGCATTAGAAATCTATTGCTACGATACGTAGACATCTGCAAACGCTAATTCCTAGCAAGGTAGAGTCGCATTTACATTCATTTGAAGTGTATGCGAGGTATACATGACACTTCGCAATGAACATTATATCTTATCATAAAACATAGAAGAGAGGTGCGATATCGCGTTTTAAGAAGAATTAGGGACCCTACTGCCTCGAAGCGGTGACACCTGCAATAGCTACTTCCTATCATAGAAGTGTCGCATTTACATTCATTTGAAGTGTATGCGAGTTATACATGACACTTATCAATGAATATTATATCTTATCATGAAACATAGAAATGAGATGCGATATTGCCTTTTAAGAAGCATTAGAACTCTATTGCTCTACGATACTTAGATATCTGCAAACCCTAATTCCTAGCAGGGAAATATCACATTTTGAATCATTTGAGGTGAGTGTGAGGTATACATGACACTCGCAGTGAATATTATATCTTATCATGAAACATAGAAATGAGATGCGATATCGCGTTTTAAGAAGCATTAGAACTCCATTGCTATGATACGAAGAAATCTGTGAACGCTATTTCCCAGCAAGGAAATGTCGCATTTACATTCTTATGAAGTGAATACGAGGTATACATGACAATTCGTAATTAATATTATGTCTTATCATGAAACATAGAAATGATATGCGATATCACGGTTTAAGAAGCATTAGAACTTTACTGCTATGATACGTAGACATCAGAATACGCTACTTCCTAGCAAGGAAGTGTCGCATTTACATTCTTTTGAAGTGAATACGAGGTGTACATGACACTTTCCCAATGAATATTGTATCTTATCACGAAACATAGAAATGAGATGCGATATCGCGATTTAAGAAGCATTAGAACTCTATGGCCTCGATGCGGAGACGTCTGCAAACGCTATTTCCTAGCATCTAAGTGTCGCACATACATTCCTTTGAAGTGAATGCGAGGCATACATGGCACTTTGCAATGAATATTATATCTTATCACGAAACATAGAAATGAGATGCGGTATCCCGTTTTAAGAAGCATTAGAAATCTATTGCTACGATACGTAGACATCTGCAAACGCTATTTCCTAGCAAGGAAGATTCGCATTTACATTCTTTTGAAGTGAATTCGAGGTGTACATGACACTTCGTAATGAATATTATATCTTATCACGAAACATAGAAATGAGATGCGATATCGCGATTTATGTAGCATTAGAACCCTTTTTCTACGATACATAGACATCTGAATACGCTATTTCCTAGCCACGAAGTGCCGCATTTACATTGGTTTGGAGGGAAGACTAGGTATACATGACACTTCGCAATGAATATTATATCTTATCATGAAACATAGAAGTGAGATGCGATATCGCGTTTTAAGAAGCATTAGATCTCTATTGCCTCGACGCGTTGAGATCTGCAGACGCTATTTTCCTAGCATGGGAGTGTCGCATTTACATTCTTTTGAAGTGAATACGAGGTGTACATGACACTTCGCAATGAACATTATATCTTATCATATGACATAGAATTGAGATGCGATATCGAGTTTTAAGAAGCATTGGAACTCTATTGCTACGATACGTAGACATCTGAGTACGCCATTTCCTAGCAAGGAATTGTAGCATTTACATTCGTTTGTAGAGAATGCGAGATATACATGACACTTCGCTATGAATATTATATCTTATCATGAAACATAGAAGAGAGGTGCGATATCGCCTTTTAAGAAGCATTAGAAATCTATGGCCCGATGCGGAGACATCTGCAAACGCTATTTCCTAGCATGGAATTGTCGCACTTACATTCTTTTGAAGTGAATACGAGGAATACGTGACACTTCGCAATGAATATTATATCTTATCACGAAACATATAGATGAGATGCGATTTCGCGATTTAAGTAGCATTAGAACTTTATTGCTACGATACGTAGACATCTGCAAACTCTATTTCCTAGCAGGCAATAGTCGCATTTACATTCTTTTGAATTGAATACGAGGTATACATGACATTTCGCAATGAATGTTATATCTTATCATGAAACATAGAAGGGAGATGCGATATCGCGTTGTAAGAAGCATTAGAACTCTATGGCCCCGATGCGGAGGACATCTGCAAACGCTATTTCCTAGCAAGGAAGTGTCGCATTTACATTCATTTGAAGTGAATGCGAGGTATAGATAACACTCAACAATGAATATTATATCTTATCACGAAACATAGAAATGAGATGCGATATGGCGTCTAAGGGGCATTAGTACTCTATAGCTTCGATACAGAGATTTCTGGGAACGTAATTTCCTAGAAAGGAACCTCCTCGCACCCCCCATCATCAACCCCTGGACGCATGCAACCAGCCAAACTCGCCTGCAGAACCAGCAACTGGAAGTGTTCGCGCGCGCATGCCTGCACGCGCTCACTCACACCGAGTTCCGCTGCCTCACTCGCACCGCCGAGTATACCTGTCTCGCTCGTACCGGGCACCAGTGTCTCACTCGCACCACCGAGTATACCTGTCTCGCCCGCACCAAGGACGGGCAGCCCTATCTCCCTCGCACCGAGGATTCTGCCCTGCAGGAAGACGTAGCCGCAGCCCATCACCTGAATGGGGCCTTTTCCAATTCCGGGAACAGGTTCTGCTAGAACCTATATATTACTTCTAAGCTAGGACATACATACCATATCATGACGCATATATAAGAATTCCTAGATCTAAGTTACACTAAGTAAGATGCCTCCGGCCAGCGGCATACGCCGCTAGCCCCGCCACGAGCCGCGAGTCCCCACTCGCTGGACCGCGCGCTCTCCGCCTCGAGACGCGAGTCCCCCACTCGCGGGACCGCGATCTCCCTACCACGAGCCTCCGCGACCGTAGCGCACCGCGAACCGAGGAGGTCAGAGACGCGTCTCCAGAGCACACACTCTGACTCGAGATCTCCTAGCGAGGGGTCGAAACCTCTACTTCTAGATCGTTAGCCACCTCAATGTGGGGTTCAGGCGTCGTATTTCTATCTCCATTTTAACTAAGTCTTAGTCTTAGAATAATTCCAGGTCTTGTATACTTTAAACCTAGAATATATTTTATTTTTACTTTTACTATATCCAAGTACAAGTTATTTTACCAAGTCTACTATCTCCACATCCATTAATTTTATCAAGTGTTTGCAATACTAGTTCTACTTTTAACATTACATTTAACTACGAATTCTTCCACGGGTTCTTCCATACAACTGGGGTTGCTCTTCATCAAATTGAAGGAGTATAGAAATCGGCTTTGTGACGTTGAGACCGCCGCCTAGCCTTCAGATCTTAGTCGAAAGTACAGAAAAACTTGGTGAATGAATCGTGCTTCCGGTTTGCGAAGAACGCGACGTGCGAGTAGGAAGAACTTCATACGATCACTTGTGCGTGAATATTTGGAGGGCGTTCCGAGAGTACTAGCGACCTGCCTTCGCACCAGCCCACAGACGCCGCTTCCCGAAGCGACCGTCGACGCTTCCGATCCAGACACCACGACGCATCACGCCGATTCTGCTACATTCAGCAACATCGCTGAATTCCGACCGCCGTCCTCCTCTTCGCTGGCGACTGATCGAGATTTCCGTAGCAGCCAACAGAACGAAATCCGCTACGATCCCAGCGAACGATCCTCCACGCCGTTTCTACGTACAAATCGAGAGAGAAGTCATCGAAAGGTAGGGTCATTCTCTTATTATCGCGAGTGTTTTGGCTAGTGTCGCGTCAGCCGAAATTGTCGGTCCCGGTCTTAACGCTTTCCCGCGGACCGAATTACCGAAAATTAGGCTCGTGTCGTAAAGCCTCCGGAGCAAAGGAAAATAGATTCGCCGGACGTGACACCTCGTATTCACTTCAAAAGAATGTAACTGCGACACTTCCTTGCTAGGAAATAGGGTTTGCCGATTTCTACGTATATTAGCAATAGAGTTCTAATGCTTCTTAAAACGCGATATAGCTCCTCATTTCTATGTTTCATGATAAGATATAATATTCATTGTGGAGTGTTATGTATACCTCGTATTCAGCTCGAAAGAATGTAAATGCGACACTTCCTTTGCTAGGAAATAGCGTTTCCAGATATCTACGTATCGAAGCAATAGTGTTCTAATGCTTCTTAAATCGCGATATCGCATCTCATTACAATGTTTCGTAATAAGATATAATATTCATTGTGTAATGTTATGTATACCTCGTATTCACTTCAAAAGAATGTAAATGCGGCATTTCCTTGCTAGGAAATAACGTTTGCAGATATCTACGTATCGTACCAATAGAGTTCCAGTGCTTCTTGAATCGCGATATCGCATCACATTTCTATGTTTCGTGATATGGTATAATATTCATTGCGAAGTGTCATGTATACCTCGAATTCACTTCAAAAGAATGTAAATGCGACACTTACTTGCTAGGAAATAGACTTCGCAGATCTCTACGTATCGAAGCAATAGAGTTCTAATGCCTCTTAAAACGCGATACCGCATCTCATTCCTAGGTTTCATGATAAGCTATAATATTCATTGCGAAGTGTCATGTATACCTCGTAATCACTTCAAAAGATTATAAATGCGACACTTTCTTGCTAGGAAATAGCGTCTGCAGATGTCTATGTATCGTAGCAATAGAGTCCTAATGCTTCTTAAAACGAGATGACGCATTTCATTTCTATGTTTCGTGATAAGATATAATATTCATTGCGAAGTGTCATGTATACCTCGTATTCCGTTCAATAGAATGTAAATGCGACACTTCCTTGCTGGGAAATAGCGTTTGAAGATGACTACGCATCGTAGCAATAGAGTTTTAATGCTTCTTAAAACGCGATATCGCGTCTCATTTCTATGTGTCACGATAAGATATAATATTCATTGCGAAGTGTCGTGCATACCTCGTATTCACTTCAAAAGAATGTAAATGCGACCATTCCTTTCTAGGAAATAGCGTTTGCAGATGTCTATGTATCGTAGGAATAGAGTCCTAATGCTTCTTAAAACGAGATGTCGCATTTCATTTCTATATTCGTGATAAGATATAATATTCATTGCGATGTGTCATGTATGCCTGGTATTCACTTCAAAAGAATGTAAATGCGACACTTCCTTGCTAGGAAATAGCGTTTGCAGATGTCTACGTATCGCAGCAATAGTGTCCTAATGCTACTGAAATCGCGACATCACATCTCATTTCTATGTTTCGTGATAGGGAATAATATTCATGGGAAGTGTCATGTATACCTCGTATTCACTTCAAAAGAAAGTAAATGCGACGTTTCCGTCCTAGGAAATAGCGTTTGCAGATATCTACGTGTCGTAGCAATTGAGTTGTGATGCTTTCTAAATCGCGATATAGCATCTCATTTCTATGTTTCATGATAAGATATAATATTCAGTGCGATGTGTCATGTATACCTCGTAATCATTTCAAAACAAAGTAAATGCGACGTTTCCGTCCTAGGAAATAGCGTTGGCAGCTGTCTATGTATCGTAGCAATAGATTCCTAATGCTTCTTAAAACGAGATGTCGCATTTCATTTCTATATTTCGTGATAAGATACAATATTCATTGCGAAGTGTCATGTATACCTCGTATTCACTTCAAAGAATGTAAAAGCGAATATTCCTTGCTAGGAAATAGCGTTTGCATATGTCTACTTATTGTAGCAATTGAGTTCTAATGCTACCTAAATCGCGATATCACATCTCATTTCTATGTTTCGTGATAAGGTATAATATTCATGGGAAGTGTCATGTATACCTCGTATTCACTTCAAAAGAAAGTAAATGCGACGTTTCCGTCCTAGGAAATAGCGATGGCAGCTGTCTATGTATCGTAGCAATAGAGTCCAAATGCTTCTTCAAACGAGATGTCGCATTTCATTTCTATATTTCGTCATAAGATATAATATTCATTGCGAAGTGTTATGTATACCTCGTACTCACTTCAAAAGAATGTAAATGCAACACTTGCTTGCTAGGAAATAGCGTTTCAGATGTCGACGTTTCGTATCAATAGAGTTCTAATGCTTCTAATAACGCGATATCGTATCTCATTTCTATGTTTCATGATAAGATAGAATATTCAGTGCGATGTGTCATGTATACCTCGTATTCACTTCAAAAGAAAGTAAGTGCGACGTTTCCGTCCTAGGAAATAGCGTTGGCAGCTGCCTATGTGTCGTAGCAATAGAGTCCTAATGCTTCTTCAAACGAGATGTCGCATTTCATTTCTATGTTTCGTGATAAGATATAATATTGATTGCGAAGTGTCATGTATACCTCGTATTCCGTTCAAAAGAATGTAAATGCGACACTTCGTTGCTTGGAAATAGCGATTGCAGATTTCTTAATATCGTAGCAAAAGTGTTCTAATGCTTCTTAAATCGCTATATCGCATCTCATTTCTATGTTTCGTGATAAGATATAATATTCATTGCGAAGTGTCATGTATGCCTCGTATTCACTTCAAAAGAAAGTAAGTGCGACGTTTCCGTCCTAGGAAAAAGCGTTGGCAGCTGTCTATGTATCGTAGCAATAGTGTCCTGGCGCTTTTTAAAAAGCGGTATCGCATCTCATTTCTATGTTTCATGATAAGATATAATATTCAGTGCGATGTGTCATGTATACAACGTATTCATTTCAAAAGAAAGTAAATGCGACGTTTCTGTCCTAGGAAGTAGCGTTTGCAGCTGTCTATGTATTGTAGCAATAGAGTCCTATTGCTTCTTAAAACGAGATGTCGCATTTCATTTCTATATTTCGTGATAAGGTATAATATTCATTGCGAAGTGTCATGTATACCTCGTATTCGTAAGCAATAGAGTTCTAATGCTTCTTAGAACGCGATATCGCATCACATTTCTACGTTTCATGATAAGATACAATATTCATTGCGAAGTGACATGTATACCACGTATTCACTTCAAAAGAATGTAAATGCGATACTTCCGTGCTAGGAAATAGCGTCTCCAGATATCTACGAATCGTGCAATGCATTTCCAATGCTTGTTAAAACGCGATATCGCATATGATTTCTATGCTTCATGACAAGATATAATATTCAATGCGAAGTGTCATGTATACCTCGTATTCACTTCAATAGTATGTAAATGCGGCACTTCCTGGCTAGGAAATAGCGTTTGCAGATGTAGCAGTCGAGTTTTAATGCTTCTAATAACGCGATATCGTATCTCATTTCTATGTTTCATGATAAGATAGAATATTCAGTGCGATGTGTCATGTATACCTCGTATTCACTTCAAAAGAATGTAAGTGTGACTATTATTTGCTAGGAAATAACGATTGCATATGTCTGGGTATCGTAGCAATAGAGTTCTAATTCTACTTAAATCGCGATATCACATCACATTCCTATGTTTCGTGGTAAGATATAATATTCATACTGAACTGTCATGTATACCTCGTATTCACTTGAGAAGAATGTAAATTCGTCTATTCCTTGCTAGGAAATAGCGTTTGCATATGTCTAGGTATCGTAGCAATAGAGTTCTGATTCTACTTGAATCGCGATATCACATCTAATCTCGATTTTCGTGATAAGATATAATATTCATTGCGAAGTGTCACGTATACCTCGTATTCACTTGAAATGAATGTAATTGCGACACTTCCTTGCTAGATAGTAGCACCTCCAGATGTCTACGTATCGTAGCAATAGACTTCTAACTATTCTTTAAACGCGATGTCGCATCTCACATCTAGGTTTCATGGTAAGATAAAATACTCATTGCGATGTGTCACTTATATCTGGCATATACTTCAAATGAATGTAAATGCGACACTTCCTTGCTAGGAAATAGCGTTGCAGATCTCTACGTATCAAAACAATGGATTTCCAGTGCTTCTTAAAACGAGATGTCGCATCCCATTTCTATGTTTCTTGATAAGATATAATATTCATTGCGAAATGTCGTGTATTCATCGTATTACGTTCGAAAGAATGTAAATGCGACACTTCCTTGCTGGGAAGTAGCGTTTGCAGACATCATCGTATCGTAGCAATAGAGTTCTCATGCTTCTTAAATCGCGATAACGCATCTCATTCCTATGTTTCGTGATAAGATGTAATATTCATTGCGAAGTGTCATGTATACCTCGTATTCACTTCAAAAGAATGTAAATGCGACACTTCCTTGCTAGGAGATAGCGTTTGTAGATCTCTACGTATCGAAGCAATAGAGTTTCAATGCACCTTAAAACGCGATATCGCATCTCATTTCTATGATTCATGATAAGATATAATGTTCGTTGCGAATTGTCATGTATAGCTCGTATTCAGTTCTAAAGAATGTAAATGCGACACTTCCTTGCTAGGAAATAGCGCTTGCAGATCTCTACGTATCGAAGCAATAGGATTCTAATGCTTCTTAAAACGGGATATCGCATCTCATTTCTATGTTTCATGATAATATATAATATTCATTGCGAAGTGTCATGTATACCTCGTATTCACTTCAAAAGAATGTAAATGCGACTTCTTTTGAATTGAGTACGAGGTATACATGACTCTTCGCAATGAATATTATATCTTATCGTGGAACGTATAAATGAGATGTGACATGTCGTTCTAAGAAGCATTAGAACTCTACTTCTACGATACGTAGAGATCTGCAAACGCAATTTCCTAGCAAGGAAGTGTTGCATTTACATTCGTTTGGAGAGAATACGAGGTATACATGAAACTTCGCAATGAATATTATATCTTATCATGAAACATAGAAGAGAGATGCGATAACGCGTTTTAAGAAGCATTATCACCCTATTGCCTCGATGCGGAGATATCTGCAACGCTAATTCCTTGCATGGAAGTGTGGCATTTACATTCTTTTGAAGTGAATACGAGGTGTCCATGACACTTCGCATTGAATATTATATGATATCACGAAATATATAAATAGGATGCGATATCGCGATTTAAGTAGCATTAGATCACTATTGCTACGATACGTAGACATCTGCAAACGCTATTTCCTAGCAAGCAATAGTCGCATTTACATTCTTTTGATGTTAATACGAGGTATACATGACACTTCGCAGTGAATATTATATCTTATCACGAAACATAGAAATGAGATCCGATATCGCGATTTAAGTAGCATTAGAACTCTATTGCTACGATACGTAGACATCTGCAAACGCTATTTCCTAGCAAGGAAGTGTCGCATTTACATTCATTTGAAGTGAATGCGAGGTATAGATAACACTCAACAATGAATATTATATCTTATCACGAAACATAGAAATGAGATGCGATATGGCGTCTTAAGGGGCATTAGTACTCTATAGCTTGGATACAGAGATTTCTGGGAACGTAATTTCCTAGAAAGGAACCTCCTCGCACCCCCCATCATCAACCCCTGGACGCATGCAACCAGCCAAACTCGCCTGCAGAACCAGCAACTGGAAGTGTTCGCGCGCGCATGCCTGCACGCGCTCACTCACACCGAGTTCCGCTGCCTCACTCGCACCGCCGAGTATATCTGTCTCGCTCGTACCGGGCACCAGTGTCTCACTCGCACCACCGAGTATACCTGTCTCGCCCGCACCAAGGACGGGCAGCCCTATCTCCCTCGCACCAAGGATTCTGTCCTGCAGGAAGACGTAGCCGCAGCCCATCACCTGAATGGGGCCTTTTCCAATTCCGGGAACAGGTTCTGCTAGAACCTATATATTACTTCTAAGCTAGGACATACATACCATATCATGACGCATATATAAGAATTCCTAGATCTAAGTTACACTAAGTAAGATGCGTCCGGCCAGCGGCATACGCCGCTAGCCCCGCCACGAGCCGCGAGTCCCCACTCGCTGGACCGCGCGCTCTCCGCCTCGAGACGCGAGTCCCCCACTCGCGGGACCGCGATCTCCCTACCACGAGCCTCCGCGACCGTAGCGCACCGCGAACCGAGGAGGTCAGAGACGCGTCTCCAGAGCACACACTCTGACTCGAGATCTCCTAGCGAGGGGTCGAAACCTCTACTTCTAGATCGTTAGCCACCTCAATGTGGGGTTCAGGCATCGTATTTCTATCTCCATTTTAACTAAGTCTTAGTCTTAGAATAATTCCAGGTCTTGTATACTTTAAACCTAGAATATATTTTATTTTTACTTTTACTATATCCAAGTACAAGTTCTTTTACCAAGTCTACTATCTCCACATCCATTAATTTTATCAAGTGTTTGCAATACTAGTTCTACTTTTAACATTACATTTAACTACGAATTCTTCCACGGGTTCTTCCATACAACTGGGGTTGCTCTTCATCAAATTGAAGGAGTATAGAAATCGGCTTTGTGACGTTGAGACCGCCGCCTAGCCTTCAGATCTTAGTCGAAAGTACAGAAAAACTTGGTGAATGAATCGTGCTTCCGGTTTGCGAAGAACGCGACGTGCGAGTAGGAAGAACTTCATACGATCACTTGTGCGTGAATATTTGGAGGGCGTTCCGAGAGTACTAGCGACCTGCCTTCGCACCAGCCCAGACGCCGCTTCCCGAAGCGACCGCCGACGCTTCCGATCCAGACACCACGACGCATCACGCCGATTCTGCTACATTCAGCAACATCGCTGAATTCCGACCGCCGTCCTCCTCTTCGCTGGCGACTGATCGAGATTTCCGTAGCAGCCAACAGAACAAATCCGCTACGATCCCAGCGAACGATCCTCCACGCCGTTTCTACGTACAAATCGAGAGAGAAGTCATCGAAAGGTAGGGTCATTCTCTTATTATCGCGAGTGTTTTGGCTAGTGTCGCGTCAGCCGAAATTGTCGGTCCCGGTCTTAACGCTTTCCCGCGGACCGAATTACCGAAAATTAGGCTCGTGTCGTAAAGCCTCCGGAGCAAAGGAAAATAGTTTCGCCGGACGTGACACCTCGTATTCACTTCAAAAGAATGTAACTGCGACACTTCCTTGCTAGGAAATAGGGTTTGCTGATTTCTACGTATATTAGCAATAGAGTTCTAATGCTTCCTAAAACGCGATATAGCTCCTCATTTCTATGTTTCATGATAAGATATAATATTCATTGTGGAGTGTTATGTATACCTCGTATTCAGCTCGAAAGAATGTAAATGCGACACTTCCTTTGCTAGGAAATAGCGTTTCCAGATATCTACGTATCGAAGCAATAGTGTTCTAATGCTTCTTAAATCGCGATATCGCATCTCATTACAATGTTTCGTAATAAGATATAATATTCATTGTGTAATGTTATGTATACCACCTTTTCACTTCAAAAAAATGTAAATACGACACTTCCTTGCTATTAAATAGCGTTTGCAGATGTCTACGTATCGCAGCAATAAAGTTCTAATGATTTCTAAATCGCGATATCGCATCGCATTTCTGTGTTTCATGATAAGATATAATATTCATTGTGGAGCGTTCGGTATACCTAGTATTCACTTCAAGAGAATGTAAATGCGACACTTCCCTGCTAGGAAATAGCGTTTGCAGATGTCTAAGTATCGAAGCAATAGGTTTCTAATCATTCTTAATACGCGATATCGAACCTCATTTCAATGTGTCATGTTAAGATATAATATTCATTGCGAAGTGTCATGTATACCTCGTAATCACTTCAAAAGATTGTAAATGCGACACTTCCTTGCTAGGAAATAGCGTCTGCAGATGTCTATGTATCGTAGCAATAGAGTCCTAATGCTTCTTAAAACGAGATGACGCATTTCATTTCTATGTTTCGTGATAAGATATAATATTCATTGCGAAGTGTCATGTATACCTCGTATTCCGTTCAAAAGAATGTAAATGCGACACTTCCTTGCTGGGAAATAGCGTTTGAAGATGACTACGCATCGTAGCAATAGAGTTTTAATGCTTCTTAAAACGCGATATCGCGTCTCATTTCTATGTGTCACGATAAGATATAATATTCATAGCAAAGTGTCATGTATGCCTCGTATTCACTTCAAAAGAATGTAAATGCGCCACTTCCTTGCTAGGAAACAGCGTTTGCAGATGTCTATGTATCGTAGCAATAGAGTCCTAATGCTTCTTAAAACGAGATGTCGTATTTCATTTCTATGTTTCGTGATAAGATATAATATTCATTGCGAAGTGTCATGTACACCTCGTATTCCGTTCAAAAGAATGTAAATGCGACACTTCCATGCTTGGAAATAGCGATTGCAGATTTCTTCGTTTCGTACCAATAGTGTTCTAATGCTTCTTAAATCGCGATATTGCATCTCATTTCTATGTTTCGTGATAAGATATAATATTCATTGCGAAGTGTCGTGCATACCTCGTATTCACTTCAAAAGAATGTAAATGCGACCATTCCTTTCTAGGAAATAGCGTTTGCAGATGTCTATGTATCGTAGGAATAGAGTCCTAATGCTTCTTAAAACGAGATGACGCATTTCATTTCTATATTTCGTGATAAGATATAATATTCATTGCGATGTGCCATGTATGCCTGGTATTCACTTCATAAGAATGTAAATGCGACACTTCCTTGCTAGGAAATAGCGTTTGCAGATGTCTACGTATCGCAGCAATAGTGTCCTAATGCTACTGAAATCGCGACATCACATCTCATCTCTATGTTTCGTGATAGGGAATAATATTCATGGGAAGTGTCATGTATACCTCGTATTCACTTCAAAAGAAAGTAAATGCGACGTTTCCGTCCTAGGAAATAGCGTTTGCAGATATCTACGTGTCGTAGCAATTGAGTTGTGATGCTTTTTAAATCGCGATATAGCATCTCATTTCTATGTTTCATGATAAGATATAATATTCAGTGCGATGTGTCATGTATACCTCGTAATCATTTCAAAACAAAGTAAATGCGACGTTTCCGTCCTAGGAAATAGCGTTGGCAGATGTCTATGTATCGTAGCAAGAGATTCCTAATGCTTCTTAAAACGAGATGTCGCATTTCATTTCTATATTTCGTGATAAGATACAATATTCATTGCGAAGTGTCATGTATACCTCGTATTCACTTCAAAGAATGTAAAAGCGAATATTCCTTGCTAGGAAATAGCGTTTGCATATGTCTACTTATTGTAGCAATAGAGTTCTAATGCTACCTAAATCGCGATATCACATCTCATTTCTATGTTTCGTGATAAGGTATAATATTCATGGGAAGTGTCATGTATACCTCGTATTCACTTCAAAAGAAGGTAAATGCGACGTTTCCGTCCTAGGAAATAGCGATGGCAGCTGTCTATGTATCGTAGCAATAGAGTCCAAATGCTTCTTAAAACGAGATGTCGCATTTCATTTCTATATTTCGTGATAAGATATAATATTCATTGCGAAGTGCTATGTATACCTCGTACTCACTTCAAAAGAATGTAAATGCAACACTTGCTTGCTAGGAAATAGCGTTTCAGATGTCGACGTTTCGTATCAATAGAGTTCTAATGCTTCTAATAACGCGATATCGTATCTCATTTCTATGTTTCATGATAAGATAGTATATTCAGTGCGATGTGTCATGTATACCTCGTATTCACTTCAAAAGAAAGTAAGTGCGACGTTTCCGTCCTAGGAAATAGCGTTGGCAGCTGCCTATGTATCGTAGCAATAGAGTCCTAATGCTTCTTCAAACGAGATGTCGCATTTCATTTCTATGTTTTGTGATAAGATATAATATTGATTGCGAAGTGTCATGTATACCTCGTATTCCGTTCAAAAGAATGTAAATGCGACACTTCGTTGCTTGGAAATAGCGATTGCAGATTTCTTAATATCGTAGCAATAGTGTTCTAATGCTTCTTAAATCGCGATATCGCATCTCATTTCTATGTTTCGTGATAAGATATAATATTCATTGCGAAGTGTCATGTATGCCTCGTATTCACTTCAAAAGAAAGTAAGTGCGACGTTTCCGTCCTAGGAAAAAGCGTTGGCAGCTGTCTATGTATCGTAGCAATAGTGTCCTGGCGCTTTTTAAAACGCGGTATCGCATCTCATTTCTATGTTTCATGATAAGATATAATATTCAGTGCGATGTGTCATGTATACAACGTATTCATTTCAAAAGAAAGTAAATGCGACGTTTCTGTCCTAGGAAGTAGCGTTTGCAGCTGTCTATGTATTGTAGCAATAGAGTCCTATTGCTTCTTAAAACGAGATGTCGCATTTCATTTCTATATTTCGTGATAAGGTATAATATTCATTGCGAAGTGTCATGTATACCTCGTATTCGTAAGCAATAGAGTTCTAATGCTTCTTAGAACGCGATATCGCATCACATTTCTACGTTTCATGATAAGATACAATATTCATTGCGAAGTGACATGTATACCACGTATTCACTTCAAAAGAATGTAAATGCGATACTTCCGTGCTAGGAAATAGCGTCTCCAGATATCTACGTATCGTGCAATGCATTTCCAATGCTTGTTAAAACGCGATATCGCATATGATTTCTATGCTTCATGACAAGATATAATATTCAATGCGAAGTGTCATGTATACCTCGTATTCACTTCAATAGTATGTAAATGCGGCACTTCCTTGCTAGGAAATAGCGTTTGCAGATGCCTACGTATCGAAGCAATAATGTTCTAACGCTTCTTAAGACGCGATATTGCATCTCATTTCTATGTTTCATGATAAGATACAATATTCATAGCGAAGTGTCATGTATACCTCGTATTCACTTCAATAGTATGTAAATGCGGCACTTCCTTGCTAGGAAATAGCGTTTGCAGATGTAGCAGTCGAGTTCTAATGCTTCTCAAAACGTTATATCGCACCTCATTTCTATGTTTCATGATAAGATATAATATTCATTGCGAAATGTCATGTATACCTCTTATTCACTTCAAAAGTATGTAAATGCAACACTTCCTTGCTAGGAAATAGCGTTTGCAGATGTCTACGTATCGAAGCAATAGTGTTCTAATGCTTCTTATAACGCGATATCGAATCTCAATTGTATGTTTCATGATAAGATATAATATTCATAACGAAGTGTCATGTATACCTCGTTTTCACTTCAAATGAATGCAAATGCGACACTTCCTTGCTAGGAAATAGCGTTTCCAGATGACCACGTATCGAAAGAATAGAGTTCTAATGCTTCTTAAAATGACAAGTCGTATTTCATTTCTATGTTTCGTAATAAGGTATAATATTCAATGTGGAATGTTATGTATACCTCGTATTCACTTCAACAGAATGTAAATGCGACACTTCCTTGCTAGGAAATAGCGTTTCCAGATGACCACGTATCGAAAGAATAGAGTTCTAATACTTCTTAAAACGAGATGTCGCATCACATTTCAACGTTTCATGATAAGATATAATATCCATTGCGAAGTGTCATGCATACCTCGTATTCACTTCAATGGAATGTAAATGAGACACTTCCATCCTAGGAAATAGCGTTTGCAGATGTCTTCGTATCGTAGCAATAGGGTTCTAATGCTTCTTAGAACGCGATATCGCTTCTCACTTCTATGTTTCATGATAAGATATAATATTCATTGCGAAGTGTCATGTATACCTCGTTTTCACTACAATGGAATGTAAATGCGACATTTCCTTCCTATGAAATAGAGTTCGGAGATGTCTACGTATGTTAGCAATAGAGTACTAATGCTTCTCAAAACGCGATATAGCACCTCATTCCTACGATTCATGATAAGATATAATATCCATTGCGAAGTATCGTGCATACCTCGTATTCACTTCAATGGAATGTAAATGCGACACTACCATGCTAGGAAATAGTGTTTGCAGATGTCTACGTATCTCAGCAAGAGAGTTCTAATGCGTCTTAAAACGCGATGTCGCAGCCCATTTTTATGTTTCATGATCAGATATAATATTCATTCCGAAGTGTCATGTATACTTCGTATTCACTACAAAGGATTGCAAATGCGACACTACCATGCTAGGAAATAGCGTTTCTAGATATCTACGTATCGTAGCAATAGAGTTCTAATGCATCCTAAAACGCGATATCGCAACTCATTTCTATGTTTCGTGATAAGATATAATATTCATTGCGAAGTGTCATGTATACCTTGTATTCACTTGAAATGAATGTAATTGCGACACTTCCTTGCTAGATAGTAGCACCTCCAGATGTCTACGTATCGTAGCAATAGACTTCTAACTATTCTATAAACGCGATGTCGCATCTCACATCTAGGTTTCATGGTAAGATAAAATACTCATTGCGATGTGTCACTTATATCTGGCATATACTTCAAATGAATGTAAATGCGACACTTCCTTGCTAGGAGATAGCGTTTGTAGATCTCTACGTATCGAAGCAATAGAGTTTCAATGCACCTTAAAACGCGATATCGCATCTCATTTCTATGATTCATGATAAGATATAATGTTCGTTGCGAATTGTCATGTATAGCTCGTATTCAGTTCAAAAGAATGTAAATGCGACACTTCCTTGCTAGGAAATAGCGCTTGCAGATCTCTACGTATCGGAGCAATAGGATTCTAATGCTTCTTAAAACGGGATATCGCATCTCATTTCTATGGTTCATGATAATATATAATATTCATTGCGAAGTGTCATGTATACCTCGTATTCACTTCAAAAGAATGTAAATGCGACTTCTTTTGAATTGAGTACGAGGTATACATGACTCTTCGCAATGAATATTATATCTTATCGTGGAACGTATAAATGAGATGTGACATGTCGTTCTAAGAAGCATTAGAACTCTATTTCTACGATACGTAGAGATCTGCAAACGCTATTTCCTAGCAAGGAAGTGTCGCATTTACATTCTTTTGATGTGAATACGAGGTATACGTGACACTTCGGAATGAATATTATAACTTATCACGAACCATGGAAATAAGATGCGATATCTCGATCTATGAAGCATTAGAACTCTATTGCTATGATACGTAGGCATCTGCAAACGCTATTTCCTAGCAAGGAATAGTCGCATTTACATTCTTTTGAAGTGAAGACGAGGTATACATGACACTTCGCAATGAATATTATATCTTATCATGAAACATAGAAGTGAGATGCGATATCGCGTTTTAAGAAACATTAGAACTCCATTGCCTCGACGCGCTGACATCTGCAGACGTTATTTCCTAGCATGGAAGTGTCGCATTTACATTCTTTTGAAGTGAATACGTGGTATACATGACTATTCGCAATGAATATTATATCTTATCGTGGAACGTATAAATGAGATGTGACATGTATTTCTAAGAAGCATTAGAAGTCTATTGTTTCGGTACGTAGACATCTGCAAACGCTACATCCTAGCAAGGAAGCGTCGCACTTACATTCTCTTGAAGGCTATGCGAGGTATACGTAGCATCTCGCAAGGAATATTATATCCTATCATGAAACCTAGAAATGAGATGCGATATCGCGGTTTAAGAAGCTTTAGAAATCTATTGCTTCGATGCGTCGGCATCTGCAAACGCTATTTCCTAGCAAGGAAGTGTCGCATTTACATTCTTTTGTAGTTAATACGAGGTATACATAACAATTCGCAATGAATGTCATATCTTATCATAAAGCATAGAAATGATGTGCGATATCTCGTTTTAAGAAGCATTAGAACTCTGTTGCTTCGATACGTAGACATCTGCCATTTCTATTTCCAAGCAAGGAATACTCGCATTTACATTCTTTTGAAGTGAATACAAGGTATACATGATACTTCGCAATGAGTATTATATCTTATCATGAAACATAGAAATGAGATGCAATATCGCGTTTTCAGAAGCATTAGAGCTCTATTGCTACGATACGTAGACATCTGCAAACGCTATTTCCTAGCAAGGAATAGTCGCATTTACATTCTTTTGAAGTAAATACGTGGTATACATTTCACTTCGCAATGAATATTATATCTTATCACGAAACATAGAAATGAGATGCGATATCGCGTTTTAAGAAGCGTTAGAACTCAATTGTTTCGATACGTAGACATCTGCAAACGCTACTTCCTAGGAAGGAAGTGTCGAATTTACATTCTTTTGAATTGAATACGAGGTATACATGACACTTCGCAATGAGTATTATGTCTTATCATGAAACATAGAAACGAGATGCGATATCATGATTTAAAAAGCATTAGAACTTTATTGCTACGGTACGTAGATATCTGAAGACGCTATTTCCTAGCAAGGAAGTGTCGCATTTACGTTCTTTTGATGTGAATACGAGGTATACATGACACTTCGCAATGAATGTTATATCTTATCATGGAACATAGAAATGAGATGCGATATCCCGTTTTATGACGTTTTAGAACTCTATTGCTACGATACGTAGACACCTTTAAACGCTATTTCCTAGCAAGGAAGTGGTCGCATTTACATTCATTTGAAGCGTAGACGAAGAATACATAATATATATAATATATATATAATACATTAGAACTCTCTTGCATCGATACGTAGACATCTGAAAACGATCTTTCCTAGCAATGAAGTGTCGCACTTACATTCTTTTGAAGTGAATACGAGGTACACAACACTTCGCAATGATTATTATGTCTTATCATGAAACATAGAAATGAGATGCGACATCGCAATTTAAAAAGCATTAGAACTCTATTGCTTCGATACGGAGACATCTGCAACACTATTTCCTAGCAAGAAAGTGTTTCACTTGCATTCTTTTGAAGTGAATACGAGTTATACATAACACTCCACAATGAATATTAAATCTCATCATGAAACTTAGAGATTAGATGCGATATCGCGTTTTAAGAATCATTGGAACTCTATTGCTTCGATACGTAGACATCTGCAAACGCTAATTCCTAGCAATGAAGTGTCCCAGTTGCATTCCTTTGAAGTGAAAACGAGGTATACACCACACTTTGCAATGGTTATTACATCTTATCATGAAACATAGAAATGGGATGCGATGTCGCGTCTTAAGAAGCATTAGAACTCTATTGCTTCGATACGTAGACATCTGCAAACGCTACGTCCCAGCAAGAAGTGTCGCATTTACATTCTTTCGAAGTGAATACGAGGTATACATGACTCTTCGCAATGAATATTATATCTTATCATGAAATATAGAAATGATATGCGATATCCCGTTTTAAGAAGCATTAGAGCCCTATTGCCTCGATACGGAAACATCTGCAAAGGATATTTCCTAGCAAGGAAGTGTCGCATTTACAGTCATTTGAAGTGAATACGAGGTATACATGAAACTACGCAATGAATATTATATCTTATCACGAAACAAAGAAATGAGATGCGATATCGCGTTTTGAGAAGCATTAGAAATCTATTGCTACGATACGTAGACATCTGCAAACGCTATTTAATAGCATGGTAGTGTCGCATTTACATTCTTTTGAAGTGAGTACGAGGTATGCATAACAATCCACAATGAATATTATATCTTTTCGTGAAACATAGAATTGAGATGCAGTATCGCGTTTTGAGAAGTATTAGAACTCTATCGTTTCGATGCGTAGACATCTAGAAACGCTATTTCCTAGCATGGGAGTGACGCATTTACATTCTTTTGAAATGAATACGAGGTATACATGACACTCCACAATGAATATTGTATCTTATCATGAAACGTAGATTTGAGGTGCGATATCGCGAATTAAGAAGCATTAGAACTCTATTGCTACGATACGTAGACATTTGCAAACGCTATTTAATAGCAAGGAAGTGTGGCATTTACATTCTTTTGAAGTGAAGACGAGGTATACATGACACTTCGCAATGAATACTATAACTTATCATATAACATAGAAATGAGATGCGATATCGCGCTTTTAAAAGCATTAGAACACTATTGCTACGACATGTAGACATCTGCAAACGCTATTTCCTAGCAAGGAAGTGTCGCATTTACATTCCATTGAAGTGAATACGAGGTATACATGACACATCGCAATGAATACTATATCTTATGATGACACATAGAAATGAGATGCGATATCTCGTTCTAAGAAGTGTTAGAACTTTATTGCTACGATACCTAGGCATCTACAAACGCTATTTCCTAGCAAGGAAGTGTCGCATTTAGATTCTTTTGAAGTGAATACGGGGTATACATGACACTTCGCAATGAATATTATACCTTATCATGAAACATAGAGATGGGATGCGATATCGCGTTTTCAGAAGCATTAGAGCTCCATTGCTACGATACGTAGACATCTGCACACGCTATTTCCTAGCAAGGAAGTGTCGCATTTACATTCTTTTGAAGTGAAGACGAGGTATACATAACACTTCGCAATGAATATTATATCTTATCATGAAACGTAGACTTGAGATGCGATATCGCGTTTTGAGAAGCATTAGAACTCTATTGCTACGATACGTAGACTTCTGCAAACGATACTTAGTAGCTAGGAAGTGTCCCATTTACATTCTTTTGAAGTGAATACGAGGTATACACGACACTTCGCAATGAATATTATATCTTATCATGAAACGTAGATTTGAGATGCGATATCGTGAATTAAGAAGCATTGGAACTCTATTGCTACGATTCGTAGACATTTGCAAACGCTATTTCCTAGCAAAGAAGTGTCGAACTTACATTCTATTGAAGTGAATACGAGGTATACATGACACTTCGCAATGAATAATATAACTTATCATGTAACGTAGAAATGAGATGCGATATCGCGTTTTGAAAAGCATTAGAACTTTATCGTTTCGATGCGTAGACATCTAGAAACGCTATTTCCTAGCATGGGAGTGTCGCATTTACATTCTTTTGAAGTGAAGACGAGATATACATAACACTTCGCAATGAATACTATACCTTATCATGAAACATAGGAATGAGATGCGATATCGCGTTATGAGAAGCATTAGAACTCTATTGCTACGTTACGTAGACATCTGCAAACGCTAATTGGTAGTTAGGAAGTGTCCCATTTACATTCTTTTGAAGTGAATACGAGGTATACACGACACTTCGCAATGAATATTATATCTTATCATGAAACGTAGATTTGAGTTGCGATATCGCGAACTAAGAAGCATTAGAACTCTATTGCTACGATACGTAGACATTTGCAAACGCTATTTCCTAGCAAAGAAGTGTCGAACTTACATTTTATTGAAGTGAATACGAGGTATACATGACACTTCGCAATGAATATTATAACTTATCATGTAACATAGAAATGAGATGCGATATCGCGTTTTGAAAAGCATTAGAACTCTATCGTTTCGATGCGTAGACATCTAGTAACGCTATTTCCTAGCATGGGAGCGTTGCATTTACATTCTTTTGAAGTGAATACGAGGTATACATGATACTTCGCAATGAATGTTATATCTTATCATGAAACATAGAAATGAGATGCGATATCGCGTCTTAAGAAGCATTAGAACTCTATTGCTATGATACGTAGACATCAGCAAACGTTATTTCCTTGCAAGTAAGTGCCGCATTTCCATTCTTACGAACTGAATGCGAGGAATACATGACCCTTCGCAATGGATATTACATCCTATCATGAAACATAGAAATGAGATGCGATATCGCGTCTTAAGAAGCATTAGAACACTATTGCTACGATATCTAGACATCTGCAAACGCTATTTAATAGCAAGGTAGTGTCGCATTTACATTCTTTTGAAGTGAATACGAGGTATACATAACAATCCACAATGAATATTACATCTTTTCATGAAACTAAGGAATGAGATGCGATATCGCGAATTAAGAAGCATTAGAATTCTATTGCTACGATGCGTAGACATTTGCAAACGCTATTTAATAGCAAGGAAGTGTCGCATTTACATTCATTTGAAGTGAATGCGAAATGAAGGTGACACTTCGCAATGAATATTATATCTTATCATGAAACATAGAAATGAGATGCGATATCGCGATTTAAAAAGCATTAGAACTCTATTGCTTCGAAACGGAGACATCTGCAACACTCTTTCCTAGCAAGGAAGTGTCGCATTTGCATTCTTTTGAAGTGATTACGAGATATACATAACACTCTACAATGAATATTAAATCTCATCATGAAACATAGGAATGAGAAACGATATCGCGATTTAGGAAGCATTAGAACTCTACTGCTTTGATACGTAGACATCAGCAAGCGCTACGTCCTAGCAAGGAAGTGTCGCATTTACATTCTTTTGAAGTGAATACGAGGTATACGTAACACTGCACAATGAATATTATATCTTATCATGAAACATAGAAATGAGATGCGATATCGCGTTATAAGAAGCATTAGAACTCTATTTCTACGATATTTAGACATCTGCATTCGATAATTCCTAGCAAGGAATGTCGCATTTACATTCATTTGAAGTGTATGCGGGGTATAAGTGACATTTCGCAATGAATATTATGTGGCGGCCTTTCGACTATCGCCACTAGAGGGACAGCACAGCCTACAATTTCCTGAAAGTACCCGCTAGCCTCTCCTTTCCAATATATAGAAGTTCTGAACTGTCCCTAATATCCCAGCGTCTAAGGCAGGGTCTGCTAGGAAGCCTTACTGATGAGTCCACTAGCAGGCCCAGGACGAAACGTTCTTCCCCTCTCTTTTCCTTCCTTTCTTTCTTCCTCCTTTATTCTATAGCTACATGAAGCATGCAGCTTCAATTATATCCTATCATGAAACATAGAAATTAGACTCGCTATTGCGTTTTAAGGAGCATTAGAACACTATTCCTACAATACTTAGACATCTGCAAAGGCTATTTCCTAGCAAGGAAGTGCTGCATTTACATTCATTTGAAGTGAGAACGAGGTATCGGTGACACTTCGCGATGAATATTATATCTTATCATGAGACATAGAAATGAGATGCGATATCGCGTCTTAAGAAGCATTAGAACTCTATTGCTACGATACGTAGACATCTGCACACGCTATTTCCCAGCAAGGAAGTGTCGCATTTACATTCTTTTGAAGTGAATACGAGTTATACATAGCACTCCACAATGAATATTATATCTTATCACGAAACATAGAAATGAAATGCGACATCTCGTTTTAAGAAGCATTAGAACTCTATTGCTACGATAGGTAGACATCTGCAAACAATATTTCCTAGCAAGGAAGTGTCGTATTTACATTTTCTTGAAGTGAATACGAGGTATACATAACACTGCACAATGAATATTATATCTTATCACGAAATATAGAAATGAAGTGCGACATCTCGTTTTAAGAAGCATTAGAACCCTATTGCTACGATACGTAGACATCTGCAAACGATATTTCCTAGCATGGAAGTGTCGCATTTACATTCTATAGAAGTGAATACGAGGTATACATGGCACATCGCAATGGATATTATATCTTATCATGAAACATAAAAGTGTGATGCGATATCGCATTTTAAGAAGCATTAGGACTCTATTGCTACGATAGGTAGACATCTGCAAACAATATTTCCTAGCAAGGAAGTGTCGTATTTACATTTTCTTGAAGTGAATACGAGGTATACATAACACTCCACAATGAATATTATATCTTATCATGAAACATAGAAGTGAGATGCGATATCGCGATTTAAGAAGCATAAGAACTCTACTGCTACGATGCGTAGACATCTGCAAATGTTATTTCCTAGCAACGAAGTGTCGCATTTACATTCTTTAGAAGTGAATACGAGGTATACATGGCACTTCGCAATGGATATTATATCTTATCATGAAACATAGAAGTGTGATGCGATATCGCGTTTTAGGAAGCATTAGAACTCTATTGCTACGATACGTAGACATCTGCAAACAATATTTACTAGCAAGGAAGAGTAGCATTTACATTCTTTTGAAGTGAATACGAGATATTCATGACACTTCACAATGAATATTATATCTTATCACGAAACATAGATGTGAGATGCGACATCTCGTTTTAAGAAGCATTAGAACTCTATTGCTACGATAGGTAGACTACTGCAAACAATATTTCCTAGCATGGAAGTGTCGCATTTACATTCTTTTGAAGTGAATACGAGGTATACATGACACTTCGCAATGAAAATTATATCCTATCATGAAACATAGATGTGAGATGCGATATCGCATTTTAAGAAGCATTAGAACTCTATTGCTACTATACGTAGACATCTGCAAACAATATTTCCAAGCAAGGAGGTGTCGTATTTATATTTTCTTGAAGTGAATACGAGGTATACATAGCACTCCATATGAATTTTATAACTTATCACGAAATATAGAAATGAAATGCGACATCTCGTTTTAAGAAGCATTAGAACTCTATTGCTACGATACGTAGACATCTGCAAACGATATTTCCTAGCATGGAAGTGTCGCATTTACATTCTTTAGAAGTGAATACGAGGTATACATGGCACATCGCAATGGATATTATATCTTATCATGAAACATAGAAGTGTGATGCGATATCGCGTTTTAAGAAGCAATAGAACTCTATTGCTACGACACGTAGACATCTGCAAACAATATTTCCTAGCAAGGAAGAGTCCTATTTACATTCCTTTGAAGTGAATACGAGGTATACATAACACTCCACAATGAATATTATATCTTATCACGAAATATAGAAATGAAATGCGACATCGCGTTTTAAGAAGCATTAAAACTCTATTCCTACGATACGTAGACATCTGCAAACAATATTTCCTAGCATGGAAGTGTCGCATTTACATTCTTTTGAAGTGAATACGAGGTATACATGACACTTCGCAATGAAAATTATATCTTATCATGAAACATAGATGTGAGATGCGATATCGCATTTTAAGAAGCATTAGAACTCTATTGCTACGATACGTAGACATATACAAACAATATTTCCTAGCAAGGAAGTGTCGCATTTACATTCTCTTGAAGTGAATACGAGGTATACATTACACTCCAAAATGAATATTATAACTTATCACGAAACGTAGAAATGAAATGCGACATCTCGTTTTAAGAAGCATTAGAACTCTATTGCTACGATACGTAGACATCTGCAAACAATATTTCCTAGCATGGAAGTGTTGCATTTACATTCTTTAGAAGTGAATACGAGGTATACATGGCACATCGCAATGGATATTATATCTTATCATAAAACATAGAAATGTGATGCGATATCGCGTTTTAAGAAGCAATAGAACTCTATTGCTACGATACGTAGACATCTGCAAACAATATTTCCTAGCAAGGAAGAGTCCTATTTACATTCCTTTGAAGTGAATACGAGGTATACATAACACTCCACAATGAATATTATATCTTATCACGAAATATAGAAATGAAATGCGACATCTCGTTTTAAGAAGCATTGGAGCTCTATTGCTACGATACGTAGACATCTGCAAACAATATTTCCTAGCATGGAAGTGTTGCATTTACATTCTTTAGAAGTGAATACGAGGTATACATGGCACATCGCAATGGATATTATATCTTATCATAAAACATAGAAATGTGATGCGATATCGCGTTTTAAGAAGCAATAGAACTCTATTGCTACGATACGTAGACATCTGCAAACAATATTTCCTAGCAAGGAAGAGTCCTATTTACATTCCTTTGAAGTGAATACGAGGTATACATAACACTCCACAATGAATATTATATCTTATCACGAAATATAGAAATGAAATGCGACATCTCGTTTTAAGAAGCATTGGAGCTCTATTGCTACGATACGTAGACATCTGCAAACGATATTTCCTAGCATGGAAGTGTCGCATTTACATTCTCTTGAAGTGAATACGAGGTACACATGGCACATCGCAATGGATATTATATCTTATCATGAAACATAGAAGTGTGATGCGATATCGCGTTCTAAGAAGCATTAGAACTCTATTGCTACGATACGTAGACATCTGCAAACAATATTTCCTAGCAAGGAAATATCGCACTTACATTCCATTGAAGTGAATACGAGGTATACATGACACTTCGCAATGAGTATTATATATTATCATGAAACATAGGAATGAGATGCGATATCGCGTTTTGGAATGATTTAGAACCCTATTGCTACGATACGTGGATATCTGCAAACGCTATTTCCTAGCATGGAAGTGTCGCATTTACATTCTTCTGATGTGAGTACGAGGTATACGTGACACTTCACAATGAATATTATATCTTATCATGAAACATAGAAGTGAGATGCAATATCGCGTTTTAAGAAGCATTAGAACTCTATTGCTACGATACGTAGACATCTGCAAACGCTATTTCCTAGCATGGAAGTTTCGCATTTTCATTCTTTTGAAGTAAATACGAGATATACATGACACGTGGCAATGAATATTATAGCTTATCATGAAACATAGGAATGAGTTGCGATATCGCGTTTTGAGATGAATTAGAACTCTATTTCTACGACACGTAGACATCTGCAAACGCTACTTCATAGCAAGGAAGTGTCGCTTTTACATTCTTTTGAAGAGAATACGAGGTATACATGACACTTAGCAATGAATATTATATCTTATCATGAAACATAGAAATGAGATGCGATATCGCGTTTTGAGAAGCATTAGAACCCTATTGCTACGATAAGTAGACATATGCAAAAGCTATTTCCTAGCATGGAAGTTACGCAATTTACATTCATTTGAAGTGAATAAGAGGTGTACACGACACATCGCAATGAATATTATAACTTATCACGAAACATAGAAATGAAATGCGACATCTCGTTTTAAGAAGCATTAGAACCCTATTGCTACGATACGTTGACATCTGCAAATGCTATTTCCTAGCATGGAAGTGTCGCATTTACATTCTTTTGAAGAGAATACGAGGTATACATGACACTTCGCCATAAATGTTACATTTTATCATGAAACATAGAAGTGAGATGCGATATCGCGTTCTAAGAAGCATTAGAACATTATTGCTACGAAACGTAGACATCAGCAAACGCTATTTCCTAGCATGGAAATGTCGTATTTACATTCTTTTGAAGTGAATACGAGATATACATGACACTTCGCAAAGAGTATTATATATTATCATGAAACATAGGAATGAGATGCGATATCGCGTTCTGAAAAGCATTAGACCTCTACTGCTAATATACGTTGACATCTGCAAACGCTTTTTCCTAGCATGGAAGTGTCGCACTTACATTCTCTTGAAGTGAATACGAGGTATACATGACACTTCGCAATGAATATTATATCTTATCATGAAACATAGAAGAGAGATGCGATATCGCGTTGTAAGAAGCATTAGAACTTTATGGCCTCGATGCGGAGACACCTGCAAGCGCTATTTCCTAGCATGGAAGTGTCGCATTTACGTTCTTTTGAAGTGAATACGAGGTATACAAGACACTTCACGATGAATATTATATCCTATCACGAAACATAGAAATGAGATGCGATATCGCGATTTAAGTAGCATTAGAACTCTATTGCTACGATACGTACACATCTGAATACGCTATTTCCTAGCAAGGAAGTGTCGCATTAACATTCGTTTGATGAGAATACAAGGTATACATGACACTTCGCAATGAATATTATATCTTACCATGAAGCATAGGAATGAGGTGCGATATCGCGTTTTGGGAAGCATTAGAACTCTATTGCTACGATACGTAGACATCTGCAAACGCTATTTCCTAGCAAGGAAGATTCGCATTTACATTCTTTTGAAGTGAATACGAGGTGTACATGACACTTCGTAATGAATATAATATCTTATCTCGAAACGTAGAAATGAGATGCTATATCGCTATCTAAGTAGCATTAGAACCCTTTTGCTACGATACGTAGACATCTGAATACGCTATTTCCTGGCAAGGAAGTGTCGCATTTACATTCGTTTGGAGTGAATACGAGGTATACATTACACAACGCAATGAATATTATATCTTATCATGAAGCATAGAAATGAGATGCGATATCGCGTTTTAAGAAGCATTAGAACTCTATGGCCTTGATGCGGAGACATCTGCAAATGCTATTTCCTAGCATGGAAGTGTCGCATTTACGTTCTTTTGGAGTGAATACGAGGTATACACGACACTTCACAATGAATATTATATCCTATCACGAAACATACAAATGAGATGCGATATCGCGTTGTAAGAAGCATTAGAAATCTATGGCCTCGATGCGGAGACATCTGTAAACGCTATTTCCTAGCATGGAAGTGTCGCATTTACTTTCTTGTGATATGAGTACGAGGTATACATGACACTTCGCAATGTATATTATATCGTATTATGAATCATAGAAGTGAGATTCGATATCGCGTTTTAAGAAGCATTAGAACTCTATCGCTACGATACGCGGACATCTGCAAACGCTATTTCCTGGCATGGAAGTTTCGCATTTACATTCCTTTGAAGTAAATACGAGATATACATGACACTTCGCAATTAACATTATAGCTTATCATGAAACATAGGAATGAGTTGCGATATCGCGTTTTGAGATGAATTAGAACTCTATTTCTACGATACGTAGACATCTGCAAACGCTATTTCCTAGCAAGGAAGTGTCGCTTTTACATTCTTTTGAAGAGAATACGAGGTATACATGACACTTAGCAATAAATATTATATCTTATCATGAAACATAGAAATGAGATGCGATATCGCGTTTTGAGAAGCATTAGAACCCTATTGCTACGATAAGTGGACATATGCAAAAGCTATTTCCTAGCATGGAAGTTACGCAATTTACATTCATTTGAAGTGAATAAGAGGTGTACACGACACATCGCAATGATTATTATATCTTATCATGAAACATTGAAATTAAATGCGATATCGCGTTTTAGGAAGCTCTAGAACTCTATTGCTACGAAACGTTGACATCTGCAAACAATATTTCCTAGCAAGGAAGTATCGCACTTACATCCTTTTGAAGTGAATACGAGATATACATGACACTTCGCAATGAATATTATACCTTATCACGAAACATAGGAATGAGATGCGATATCGCGTTTTGAAAATCATTAGATGTCTATTGCTAATATACGTTGACATCTGCAAACGCTGTTTCCTAGCAAGGAAGATTCGCATTTACATTCTTTTGAAGTGAATACGAGGTGTACATGACACTTCGTAATGAATATTATATCTTATCACGAAACATAAAAATGAGATGCTATATCGCGATCTAAGTAGCATTAGAACCCTTTTGCTACGGTACGTAGACATCTGAATACGCTATTTCCTGGCAAGGAAGTGTCGCATTTACATTCGTTTGGAGTGAATACGAGGTATACATTACACAACGCAATGAATATTATATCTTATCATGAAGCATAGAAATGAGATGCGATATCGCGTTTTGAGAAGCAACAGAACCCTATGGCCACGATGCGGAGACATCTGCAATCGCTATTTCCTAGCATGGAAGTGTCGCACTTACATTCTTTTGAAGTGAATACGAGGTATACATGACACTTCGCAATGAGTATTATATCTTATCACGAAACATATAAATAAGATGCGATATTGCGATTTAAGTAGCATTAGAACTCTATTGCTACGATACGTAGACATCTGCAAACTCTATTTCCTAGCAGGCAATAGTTGCATTTACATTCTTTTGAATTGAATACGAGGTATACATGACATTTCGCAATGAATGTTATATCTTATCATGAAACATAGAAGGGAGATGCGATATCGCGTTGTAAGAAGCATTAGAACTCTATGGCCCCGATGCGGAGACATCTGCAAACGCTATTTCCTAGCATGGAAGTGTCGCACTTACATTCTCTTGAAGTGAATACAAGGTATACATGACAATTCGCAATGAATATTATATCTCATCACGAAACATATAAATGAGATGCGATATCGCGATTTAAGTAGCATTAGAACTCTATTGCTACGATACGTAGACATCTGCAAACGCTATTTCCTAGCAAGCAATAGTCGCATTTACATTCTTTTGAAGTTAATACGAGGTATACATGACACTTCGCAGTGAATATTATATCTTATCACGAAACATAGAAATGAGATCCGATATCGCGATTTAAGTAGCATTAGAACTCTATTGCTACGATACGTAGACATCTGCAAACGCTATTTCCTAGCAAGGAAGTGTCGCATTTACATTCATTTAAAGTGAATGCGAGGTATAGATAACACTCAACAATGAATATTATATCTTATCACGAAACATAGAAATGAGATGCGATATGGAGTTTTAAGGGGCATTAGTACTCTATAGCTTCGATACAGAGATTTCTGGGAACGTAATTTCCTAGAAAGGAACCTCCTCGCACCCCCCAGCATCAACCCCTGGACGCATGCAACCAGCCAAACTCGCCTGCAGAACCAGCAACTGGAAGTGTTCGCGCGCGCATGCCTGCACGCGCTCACTCACACCGAGTTCCGCTGCCTCACTCGCACCGCCGAGTATACCTGTCTCGCTCGTACCGGGCACCAGTGTCTCACTCGCACCACCGAGTATACCTGTCTCGCCCGCACCAAGGACGGGCAGCCCTATCTCCCTCGCACCGAGGATTCTGTCCTGCAGGAAGACGTAGCCGCAGCCCATCACCTGAATGGGGCCTTTTCCAATTCCGGGAACAGGATCTGCTAGAACCTATATATTACTTCTAAGCTAGGACATACATACCATATCATGACGCATATATAAGAATTCCTAGATCTAAGGTGCACTAAGTAAGATGCGTCCGGCCAGCGGCATACGCCGCTAGCCCCGCCACGAGCCGCGAGTCCCCACTCGCTGGACCGCGCGCTCTCCGCCTCGAGACGCGAGTCCCCCACTCGCGGGACCGCGATCTCCCTACCACGAGCCTCCGCGACCGTAGCGCACCGCGAACCGAGGAGGTCAGAGACGCGTCTCCAGAGCACACACTCTGACTCGAGATCTCCTAGCGAGGAGTCGAAACCTCTACTTCTAGATCGTTAGCCACCTCAATGTGGGGTTCAGGCATCGTATTTCTATCTCCATTTTAACTTAGTCTTAGTCTTAGAATAATTCCACGTCTTGTATACTTTAAACCTAGAATATATTTTATTTTCACTTTTACTATATCCAAGTACAAGTTCTTTTACGAAGTCTACTATCCCCACATCCATTAATTTTATCAAGTGTTTGCAATACTAGTTCTACTTTTAACATTACATTTAACTACGAATTCTTCCACGGGTTCTTCCATACAACTGGGGTTGCTCTTCATCAAATTGAAGGAGTATAGAAATCGGCTTTGTGACGTTGAGACCGCCGCCTAGCCTTCAGATCTTAGTCGAAAGTACAGAAATACCTGGTGAATGAATCGTGCTTCCGGTTTGCGAAGAACGCGACGTGCGAGTAGGAAGAACTTCATACGATTACTTGTGCGTGAATATTTGGAGGGCGTTCCGAGAGTACTAGCGACCTGCCTTCGCACCAGCCCAGACGCCGCTTTCCGAAGCGACCGTCGACGCTTCCGATCCAGACACCACGAAGCATCACGCCGATTCTGCTACATTCAGCATCATCGCTGAATTCCGACCACCGCCCTCCTCTTCGCTGGCGACTGATCGAGATTTCCGTAGCAGCCAACAGAACGAAATCCGCTACGATCCCAGCGAACGATCCTCCACGCCGTTTCTACGTACAAATCGAGAGAGAAGTCATCGAAAGGTAGGGTCATTCTCTTATTATCGCGAGTGTTTTGGCTAGTGCCGCGTCAGCCGAAATTGTCGGTCCCGGTCTTAACGCGTTGCCGCGGACCGAATTACCGAAAATTAGGCTCGTGTCGTAAAGCCTCCGGAGCAACGGAAAATAGTTTCGCCGGACGTGACACCTCGTATTCACTTCAAATGAATGTAACTGCGACACTTCCTTGCTAGGAAATAGGGTTTGCTGATTTCTACGTATATTAACAATAGAGTTCTAATGCTTCTTAAAACGCGATATAGCTCCTCATTTCTATGTTTCATGATAAGATATAATATTCATTGTGGAGTGTTATGTATACCTCGTATTCAGTTCGAAAGAATGTAAATGCGACACTTCCTTTGCTAGGAAATAGCGTTTCTAGATATCTACGTATCGAAGCAATAGTGTTCTAATGCTTCTTAAATCGCGATATCGCATCTCATTACAATGATTCGTAATAAGATATAATATTCATTGTGTAATGTTATGTATACCTCGTATTCACTCCAAAAGAATGTAAATGCGGCATTTCCTTGCTAGGAAATAACGTTTGCAGATATCTACGTATCGTACCAATAGAGTTCTAGTGCTCCTTGAATCGCGATATCGCATCACATTTCTATGTTTCGTGATAAGGTATAATATTCATTGCGAAGTGTCATGTATACCTCGTATTCACTTCAAAAGAATGTAAATGCGACACTTCCATGCTACGAAATAGCGTTTGCAGATATCTACGTATCGTAGCAATGGAGTTCTAATGCTTCTCAAAACGCGATATCGCATCTCCCTTCTATGTTTCATGATAAGATATAACATTCATTGCGAAATGTCATGTATACCTCGTATTCAATTCAAAAGAATGTAAATGCAACTATTACCTGCTAGGAAATAGAGTTTGCAGATGTCTACGTATCGTAGCAATAGAGTTCTAATGCTACTTAAATCGCGATATCGCATCTCATTTATATGTTTCGTGATAAGATATAATACTCATTGCGAAGTGTCATGTATACCTCGTATTCACTTCTAAAGAATGTAAATGTGGCACTTCCTTGCAAGGAAATAACGTTTGCAGATATCTACGTATCGTAGCAATAGAGTTCTAATGCTTCTTAAAACGCAATATCCCATCTCACTTCTATGTTTCATGATAAGATATATTATTCATTATGAAGTGTCATGTATACCTCGTATTCACTTCAAAAGAATGTAATTGCGTCACTTCCTTGCTAGGAAGTAGCGTTTGCAGATGTCTACGTATCGAAGGAATAGGGTTCTAATGCTACTCAAAACGCGATATCGCATCTCATTTCTATGTTTCATGATAAGATATAATGTTCATTGTGGAATGTTGTGTATTCCTCGTGTTCACTTCAAAAGAATGTTAATGCGGCACATCCTTCCTATTAAATAGCGTTTGCGTATGTCTACCTATCAAAGCAATAGATTTCTCATGCTTCTTAAATCGCGATATCGCATTTCGTTTCTATGTTTCGTGATAAGGTATAATATTCATCGTCGAGTGTTATGTATACCTTGCATACATTTCAAATGAATGTAAGTGCGACTCTTCCTTGCTACGAAATGGCGCTTCCAGATGTCTGCGTATCGAGGCAATAATGTTCTAATGCTTTTTAAAACGCGATATCGCATCTCATTTCTATGTTTCATTATATGATATAATTTCCATTGCGAAGTGTCATGTATACCTCGTCTATACTTCAAAGGGATGTAAATCGACACTTCCTTCCTAGGAAATTACGTTTCCAGATATCTGCGTGTCGAAGCTGTAGATATCTATTGCTTCTTAAAACGTGATATCGCATCCCATTTCTATGTTTCATGGTAAGATATAATATACATTGCGAAGAGTCATGTATACCTCGTATTCACTTCAAAGGGATGTAAATGCGACACTTCCTGCCAGGAAATAGCGATTCCAGATGACTACGTATTGAAGCAATAGAGTTCTAATGCTTCTTAAAACGCGATATCGCATCTCACTTCTATGTTTCATGATAAGATATAATATTCATTGCGAAGTGTCATGTATATCTCGTATTCACTTCAAATGAATGTAAATGCGACACTTCCTTGCTAGGAAATATGTTTTGCAGATGTCTACGTATTGTAGCAATAGATTTGTAATGCTCCTTAAAACGCGATATCGCATCTCATTTCTATGTTCCATGATAAGATATACTATTCATTGCGAAATGCAACTTATACCTTGCATACGCTTCAAATGAATGTAAATGCGACACTTCCTTCCTAGGAAATAGCGTCTGCAGATGTCTACGTATCGTAGTAATAGAGATCTAATGCTTTCTAAATCGCGATATCGCATCGAATTTCTATGTTTCATGATAAGATATATTATTCATTGTGGAGCGTTCGGTTTGCCTAGTATTCACTTCAAGAGAATGTAAATGCGACACTTCCCTGCTAGGAAATAGCGTTTGCAGATGTCTAAGTATCGAAGCAATAGGTTTCTAATCATTCTTAATACGCGATATCGAACCTCATTTCTATGTGTCATGTTAAGATATAATATTCATTGCGAAGTGTCATGTATACCTCGTATTCACTTCAAAAGATTGTAAATGCGACACTTCCTTGCTAGGAAATAGCGTCCGCAGATGTCTACGTATCGAAGCAATAAAGTTCTAATGCTTCTTAAAACGCGAAATCGCATATTATTCCAATTTTCATGATAAGATATGATATTCATTGTGGTGTGTCATGTATACCTTGTATTCACATCAAAAGAATGTAAATGCGACACTTCCTTGCTGGGAAATAGCGTTTGAAGATGACTACGCATCGTAGCAATAGAGTTTTAATGCTTCTTAAAACGCGATATAGCGTCTCATTTCTATGTGTCACGATAAGATATAATATTCATAGCAAAGTGTCATGTATGCCTCGTATTCACTTCAAAAGAATGTAAATGCGCCACTTCCTTGCTAGGAAATAGCGTTTGCAGATATCTATGTATCGTAGCAATAGAGTCCTAATGCTTCTTAAAACGAGATGTCGCATTTCATTTCTGTGTTTCGTGATAAGATATAATATTCATTGCGATGTGTCATGTATACCTCGAATTCCGTTCGAAAGAATGTAAATGCGACACTTCCTTGCTTGGAAATAGCGATTGCAGATTTCTTTGTTTCGTAGCAATAGTGTTCTAATGCTTCTTAAATCGCGATATCGCATCTCATTTCTATGTTTCGTGATAAGATATAATATTCATTGCGAAGTGTCGTGCATACCTCGTATTCACTTCAAAAGAATGTAAATGCGACCATTCCTTGCTAGGAAATAGCGTTTGCAGATTTCTACGTATCGCAGCAATAGAATCCTAATGCTACTGAAATCGCGACATCACATCTCATTTCTATGTTTCGTGATAGGGTATAATATTCATGGGATGTGTCATGTATACCTCGTATTCACTTCAAAAGAAAGTAAGTGCGACGTTTCCGTCCTAGGAAATAACGTTTGCAGATGTCTACGTATAGTAGCAATAGAGCTCTAATGCTTCTTAAAACGCGCTATCGCATCTCATTTCTATGTTTCATGGTGAGATATAATATTCATTGCGAAGTGTCACGTGTACCTCGTATTCACTTCAAAAGAACGTAAATGCGACAATTCCTTGCTAGGAAATAGCGTTTGCAGATATCTGCGTGTCATAGCAATTGAGTTGTGATGCTTTTTAAATCGCGATATCGCATCTCATTTCTTTGTTTCATGATAAGATATAATATTCAGTGCGATGTGTCATGTATACCTCGTATTCATTTCAAAAGAAAGTAAATGCGACGTTTCCGTCCTAGGAAATAGCTATGGCAGCTGTCTATGTATCGTAGCAATAGAGTCCTAATGCTTCTTAAAACAAGATGTCGCATTTCATATCTATATTTCGTGATAAGATATAATATTCATTGCGAAGTGTTATGTATACCTCGTACTCACTTCAACAGAATGTAAATGCAACACTTGCTTGCTAGGAAATAGCGTTTGCAAATGTCGACGTTTCGTAGTTATAGATTTCCAATGCTTCTCTAAACGCGATATCGCATCTCATTTCTAAGTTTCATGGTAAGATATAATATTCATTGCGAAGTGTCACGTATACCTCGTATTCACTTCAAAAGAACGTAAATGCGACAATTCCTTACTAGGAAATAGCGTTTGCAGATGTCTACGTGTCGTAGCAATTGAGTTGTGATGCTTTTTAAATCGCGATATTGCATCTCATTTCTATGTTTCATGATAAGATGTAATATTCATTGCGAAGTGTCATGTATATCTCGTATTCACTTCTAATCAATGTAAATGCGACGCTTCCTTGCTAGGAAACAGCGCTTGCAGATATCTACGTTTCGTAGCAATAGTGTCCTGGCGCTTTTTAAAACGCGGTATCGCATCTCATTTCTATGTTTCATGATAAGATATAATATTCAGTGCGATGTGTCATGTATACCTCGTATTCACTTCAAAAGAACGTAAATGCGACAATTCCTTACTAGGAAATAGCGTTTGCAGATGTCTACGTGTCGTAGCAATTGAGTTGTGATGCTTCTTAAAACGAGCTGTCGCATTTCATTTCTATATTTCGTGATAAGATATAATATTCATTGCGAAGTGTTATGTATACCTCGTACTCACTTCAAAAGAATGTAAATGCTACACTTGCTTGCTAGGAAATAGCGTTTGCAGATGTCGACGTTTCGTAGCAATAGAGTTCTAATGCTTCTAATAACGCGATATCGTATCTCATTTCTATGTTTCATGATAAGATATAATATGCGTTGCGAAGTGTCATGTATACCTCGAATTCACTTCTAAAGAACTTATCGAAGTACTTATCGACGCAATAGAGTTCTAATGCTTCCTAAATGTCGATATCGCATCTCATTTCTGTGTTTCGTGGTAGGGTATAATATTCATTGCGAAGTGTCTTGTATACCTCGTACTCACTTCAAATGAATGTAAATGCGACGCTTCCTTGTTAGGAAATAGCGATTGCAGATGTCTACGTTTCGAAGCAATAGAGTTCTACTGCTTCTTAAAACGGGATGTCGCATCTCATTTCTATGTTTCATGATAGGATTTAATATTAATTGCGAAGTGCCTTGTGTACCTCGCATACACTTCAAATGAATGTAAATGCGACACTTCCTTGCTAGGATATAGCGTTTGCAGACGTCTACGTATCGTTGCAATACAGTTCTAATGCTTCTTAAATCGCGAAATCGCAACCCATTTCTATGTTTCATGATAAGATATAATAATCATTGTGGAGTGTTATGTATACCTCGTATTCACTTCAAAAGAATGTAAATGCGTCTCATCCTTGCTAGGAAATAGGTTTTTCAGATGTCTATGTATCGAAACAATAGATTTCTAATGCTTCTTAGAACGAGATGTCGCATCTCGTTTCTATGTCACAGGATAAGATATAGTTTTCATTGCGAAGTGTCATGTATACCTCGTATTCAAATCAAAAGAATGTAATTGCGACACATCCTTGCTAGGTAATAGCGTCTGCAGATGTCTACGTATCGTAGCAATAGAAATCTAATGCTTCTTAAAACGCGATATCGCATCTTATTTCTATGTTTCATGATAAGATGAAATATTCATTGCGAAGGTTCATTTATACCTCGCATACACTTCAAATGACTGTAAATGCGACACCTCCTTTCCGAGAAATTACGATTCCGGATGTCTACGTATCGAAGCTATAGTGTTCTAATGCTTCTTAAAACGAGATATCGCATCTCATTCCTATGTTTCATGATAAGACATAATATTAATTGTGCAGTGTTATGTATGCCACGTATTCATTTCAAAAGAATGTAAATGCTACTCATCCTTGCTAGGAAAGGGCGTCTGCAGATGTCTACGTATCGTAGCAATAGTGTTCTAATGCTTCTCAGAACGCGATATTGCAATTCCTTTCTATGTTTCATGATAAGATATAATATTCATAGCGAAGTGTCATGTATACCTCGTATTCACTACAAAAGGTTGTAAATGCGACACATCCTTGCCAGGTAATAGCGTCTGCAGGTGTCTACGTATCGTAGCAATAGAGATGAAATGCTTCTCAAAACGCGATATCGCATCCCATTTCTATGATTCGTGATAAGATATAATATTCATTGCGGATTGCTATTTATAACTCGCATTCACTTCAAATGAATGTAAATGCGACACTTCCTTGCTAGGAAATCGCGTTTCCCGATGTCTATGTATCGTAGTAATAGTGTTCTAATGCTTCTTAAAAAGCGATATCGCATCTCATTTCTATGTTTCGTGATAAGATATAATATTCAATGCGAAGTTTCACTTATACCTCGCATACACTTAAAATGAATGTAAATGCGACACTTCCTTTCTATAGGAAATAGCGTTTACAGGTGTCTACGTATCGAAGCAATAGGGTTCTAATGCTACTCAAAACGGGATATCGCATCCCATATCTATGTTTCATGATAAGATATAACATTCATTGCGAAGTGTCACGTTTACCTCGTATTCACTTCCAATGAATGAAAATGCGACCCTTCCTTGCTAGACTATAGTGTTTGCAGATGTCTACGTATCGTAGCAGTAGAGATCTAACGCTCCTTAAAACGCGATGGAGCATCTTATTTCTATGTTTCATGATAAGATATAATATTCATTGCGAAGTGTCATGTATACCTCGTATTCACATCAGAAGAGTGTAGTTGCGACACTTCCTCGCTAGGAAGTAGCGCTTGCAGATGTCTACGTAACAATGCAATAGTGTTCTAATGCTTCTTAAATTGCGACATCGCATCTCATTTCTAAATTTCATGATAAGATATAATATTCATGGTGAATTGTTATTGTATACCTCGTATTCTCTTCAAATGAATGTAAATGCGAGACTTCCTTGCTAGGAAAGAGCGTTGGCAGATGTCTACGTATCGAAGCAATAGAGTTCTAACGCTTCGTAAAACGCGATATCGCATCTCATTCCTATATCTCATGATTATATATAATATTCATTGCGACGTGTTATGTATACCTCGTATTCACTTCACAAGAATGCAAATGCGACACTGCCCTGCTAGGAATTTGGGTTTGCACATGTCTACGTATCGAAGCAATAGAGTTCTAATGCTTCTCAAAACACGATATCGCATCTCATTTCTATGTTTCATGATAAGATGTAATATTCATTGCGAAGTGTCATGTATACCTATCATACACTTCAAATGAATGTAAATGCAACATTTCCTTGCTAGGAAATAGCGTTTGCAGTTGTCTATATATCGAAGCAATAGAATTCTAATGCTTCTTAAGACGAGATATCGCATCTCATTTCTATGTTTCATGATAAGATATAATATTCATTGCGAAGTGACATGTATACCTCGTACTCATTTCAAAAGAAAGTAAATGTGACACTTCCTTGCTAGGAAAGAGCCTTCCCAGATGTCGCAGTATCAATGCAATGGTGCTCTAATGCTTCTTAAATCGCGATATCGCGTCTCATTTCTATATTTCGTGATAAGATATAATATTCATTGCGAAGTGCTGTGTATTGCTCGTCTACACTTCAAATGAATGTGAATGCTACACTTCTTTGCTAGGAAATAGCGTTTCCAGATGTCTGCGTATCGAAGCAATAGTGTTCTAATGCTTCTTCAATCGCGATATCGCATCTCATTTCTTTGTTTCATGATAAGATATAATATTCAGTGCGATGTGTCATGTATACCTCGTATTCATTTCAAAAGAAAGTAAATGCGACGTTTCCGTCCTAGGAAATAGCTATGGCAGCTGTCTATGTATCGTAGCAATAGAGTCCTAATGCTTCTTAAAACAAGATGTCGCATTTCATATCTATATTTCGTGATAAGATATAATATTCATTGCGAAGTGTTATGTATACCTCGTACTCACTTCAACAGAATGTAAATGCAACACTTGCTTGCTAGGAAATAGCGTTTGCAAATGTCGACGTTTCGTAGTTATAGATTTCCAATGCTTCTCTAAACGCGATATCGCATCTCATTTCTAAGTTTCATGGTAAGATATAATATTCATTGCGAAGTGTCACGTATACCTCGTATTCACTTCAAAAGAACGTAAATGCGACAATTCCTTACTAGGAAATAGCGTTTGCAGATGTCTACGTGTCGTAGCAATTGAGTTGTGATGCTTTTTAAATCGCGATATTGCATCTCATTTCTATGTTTCATGATAAGATGTAATATTCATTGCGAAGTGTCATGTATATCTCGTATTCACTTCTAATCAATGTAAATGCGACGCTTCCTTGCTAGGAAACAGCGCTTGCAGATATCTACGTTTCGTAGCAATAGTGTCCTGGCGCTTTTTAAAACGCGGTATCGCATCTCATTTCTATGTTTCATGATAAGATATAATATTCAGTGCGATGTGTCATGTATACCTCGTATTCACTTCAAAAGAACGTAAATGCGACAATTCCTTACTAGGAAATAGCGTTTGCAGATGTCTACGTGTCGTAGCAATTGAGTTGTGATGCTTCTTAAAACGAGCTGTCGCATTTCATTTCTATATTTCGTGATAAGATATAATATTCATTGCGAAGTGTTATGTATACCTCGTACTCACTTCAAAAGAATGTAAATGCTACACTTGCTTGCTAGGAAATAGCGTTTGCAGATGTCGACGTTTCGTAGCAATAGAGTTCTAATGCTTCTAATAACGCGATATCGTATCTCATTTCTATGTTTCATGATAAGATATAATATGCGTTGCGAAGTGTCATGTATACCTCGAATTCACTTCTAAAGAACTTATCGAAGTACTTATCGACGCAATAGAGTTCTAATGCTTCCTAAATGTCGATATCGCATCTCATTTCTGTGTTTCGTGGTAGGGTATAATATTCATTGCGAAGTGTCTTGTATACCTCGTACTCACTTCAAATGAATGTAAATGCGACGCTTCCTTGTTAGGAAATAGCGATTGCAGATGTCTACGTTTCGAAGCAATAGAGTTCTACTGCTTCTTAAAACGGGATGTCGCATCTCATTTCTATGTTTCATGATAGGATTTAATATTAATTGCGAAGTGCCTTGTGTACCTCGCATACACTTCAAATGAATGTAAATGCGACACTTCCTTGCTAGGATATAGCGTTTGCAGACGTCTACGTATCGTTGCAATACAGTTCTAATGCTTCTTAAATCGCGAAATCGCAACCCATTTCTATGTTTCATGATAAGATATAATAATCATTGTGGAGTGTTATGTATACCTCGTATTCACTTCAAAAGAATGTAAATGCGTCTCATCCTTGCTAGGAAATAGGTTTTTCAGATGTCTATGTATCGAAACAATAGATTTCTAATGCTTCTTAGAACGAGATGTCGCATCTCGTTTCTATGTCACAGGATAAGATATAGTTTTCATTGCGAAGTGTCATGTATACCTCGTATTCAAATCAAAAGAATGTAATTGCGACACATCCTTGCTAGGTAATAGCGTCTGCAGATGTCTACGTATCGTAGCAATAGAAATCTAATGCTTCTTAAAACGCGATATCGCATCTTATTTCTATGTTTCATGATAAGATGAAATATTCATTGCGAAGGTTCATTTATACCTCGCATACACTTCAAATGACTGTAAATGCGACACCTCCTTTCCGAGAAATTACGATTCCGGATGTCTACGTATCGAAGCTATAGTGTTCTAATGCTTCTTAAAACGAGATATCGCATCTCATTCCTATGTTTCATGATAAGACATAATATTAATTGTGCAGTGTTATGTATGCCACGTATTCATTTCAAAAGAATGTAAATGCTACTCATCCTTGCTAGGAAAGGGCGTCTGCAGATGTCTACGTATCGTAGCAATAGTGTTCTAATGCTTCTCAGAACGCGATATTGCAATTCCTTTCTATGTTTCATGATAAGATATAATATTCATAGCGAAGTGTCATGTATACCTCGTATTCACTACAAAAGGTTGTAAATGCGACACATCCTTGCCAGGTAATAGCGTCTGCAGGTGTCTACGTATCGTAGCAATAGAGATGAAATGCTTCTCAAAACGCGATATCGCATCCCATTTCTATGATTCGTGATAAGATATAATATTCATTGCGGATTGCTATTTATAACTCGCATTCACTTCAAATGAATGTAAATGCGACACTTCCTTGCTAGGAAATCGCGTTTCCCGATGTCTATGTATCGTAGTAATAGTGTTCTAATGCTTCTTAAAAAGCGATATCGCATCTCATTTCTATGTTTCGTGATAAGATATAATATTCAATGCGAAGTTTCACTTATACCTCGCATACACTTAAAATGAATGTAAATGCGACACTTCCTTTCTATAGGAAATAGCGTTTACAGGTGTCTACGTATCGAAGCAATAGGGTTCTAATGCTACTCAAAACGGGATATCGCATCCCATATCTATGTTTCATGATAAGATATAACATTCATTGCGAAGTGTCACGTTTACCTCGTATTCACTTCCAATGAATGAAAATGCGACCCTTCCTTGCTAGACTATAGTGTTTGCAGATGTCTACGTATCGTAGCAGTAGAGATCTAACGCTCCTTAAAACGCGATGGAGCATCTTATTTCTATGTTTCATGATAAGATATAATATTCATTGCGAAGTGTCATGTATACCTCGTATTCACATCAGAAGAGTGTAGTTGCGACACTTCCTCGCTAGGAAGTAGCGCTTGCAGATGTCTACGTAACAATGCAATAGTGTTCTAATGCTTCTTAAATTGCGACATCGCATCTCATTTCTAAATTTCATGATAAGATATAATATTCATGGTGAATTGTTATTGTATACCTCGTATTCTCTTCAAATGAATGTAAATGCGAGACTTCCTTGCTAGGAAAGAGCGTTGGCAGATGTCTACGTATCGAAGCAATAGAGTTCTAACGCTTCGTAAAACGCGATATCGCATCTCATTCCTATATCTCATGATTATATATAATATTCATTGCGACGTGTTATGTATACCTCGTATTCACTTCACAAGAATGCAAATGCGACACTGCCCTGCTAGGAATTTGGGTTTGCACATGTCTACGTATCGAAGCAATAGAGTTCTAATGCTTCTCAAAACACGATATCGCATCTCATTTCTATGTTTCATGATAAGATGTAATATTCATTGCGAAGTGTCATGTATACCTATCATACACTTCAAATGAATGTAAATGCAACATTTCCTTGCTAGGAAATAGCGTTTGCAGTTGTCTATATATCGAAGCAATAGAATTCTAATGCTTCTTAAAACGAGATATCGCATCTCATTTCTATGTTTCATGATAAGATATAATATTCATTGCGAAGTGACATGTATACCTCGTACTCATTTCAAAAGAAAGTAAATGTGACACTTCCTTGCTAGGAAAGAGCCTTCCCAGATGTCGCAGTATCAATGCAATGGTGCTCTAATGCTTCTTAAATCGCGATATCGCGTCTCATTTCTATATTTCGTGATAAGATATAATATTCATTGCGAAGTGCTGTGTATTGCTCGTCTACACTTCAAATGAATGTGAATGCTACACTTCTTTGCTAGGAAATAGCGTTTCCAGATGTCTGCGTATCGAAGCAATAGTGTTCTAATGCTTCTTCAATCGCGATATCGCATCTCATTTCTATGTTGCACGATAAGATATAATATTCATTGCAAAATGTTACGTATACCTCGTCTACACTTCAAAAGAATGTAAATGCCACACATCCTTGCTTGGGTATGCGTTTCCAGATGTCTACGTGTCGATGCAATAGAGTTTTAATGCTTCTTCAAACGCGATATCGCACCTCAGTTCTATGTTTCATGATAAGATATGATATTAATTGCGAAATGTTATGCATACCTCGTCTACACTTCAAAAGAATGTAAATGCAACACTTCCTTGCTAGGAAATAGCGTTTCCAGTTGTTTACTTGTCGGAGCAATAGAGTTCTAATGCTTCTTAAAACGCGATATCGCATCACATTTCTATGTTGCATGATAAGATGTAATATTCATTGCGAAGTGTTATGCATACCTCGTTTACACTTCAAAAGGATGTAAATGCCACACTTCCTTGCTAGGAAATAGTGTTTCCAGTTGTTTACTTATCGGAGCAATAGAGTTCTATTGCTTCATTCAACACGTTGTCGCAAGCCATTTCAATGATTCATGGTAAATTGCAATGTTTTATGCAATATGTTACATTTGTCTGCATCTAGACCTTAGAGGGATGTGAATCCTATACTTACTTGCAACAGAATATCGTTTCCAGATCTCTACGTGTCCAAGCAAGGCATTTCTAATACGTCGTGCAGCGCGATGTCGCATCTCATTTCAGCGTTTCAAAGCAAAGAATCTGTAATCATATATCCATAACATTATGCTTAACTGTTAGAGGTCTTCAATAGAATGTGAAGTATATAATTCCATGCAACGGCGTGGCGCTCCGTAGTGTCTGTCTGTTAAAGCAATCGAGCTAGAATTCTCCATGCAATGCGCTGGCGCATCCCATTTCATCGTTTCAAAGTAAGAATGCTGTAATCTCTTATGCATAGCTCTATGCTTATCTGCTTTAAAACTTCATAAGAATGTAAATTCTACAGCTCCATGCAACAGGATTTCCCGTCGTAGTGTCTACATGTCGAGACAATAGAGTACTAATGCATCGTACAATGCCATGGCTCATTTCATTTCAACGTTTCGAATTAAGTAAGCTGTAATCTTCTATGAAAACCATTATAATTATCTGCTTCTACTCTACAAAATAATGTGAATTCTATAGATCCAAGCAACAGGAGGGCAGGCCCTCCACCATCCTACTGCCTGCTCTAATGCGGCCAAAGGATTCCCAGGGCCACTCAAACTGCGACCAACATCTATCTTATACTCTAACCGATTCATCGTTATTCGTTTTCCATTAAGCTTGCAGGGATCAGTGATATTGATTCGCTCAATCTAAATTATTATTTTCTTTTTAAGTTTCTCGATTTTTTTAGTTTCTCTCACGATATCGTCTATTTCGTTGTACCTTACCCTTACAGTATGGTATATAATCTGTTGTTTGATACTTCTAGCATTTCCTCTTAATAAATGCAAGGCTTCCACATATTTTCTTTCTCTTTCTCTTTAGTGACATTGTTGTTATTTTATGCTTTTCACCCTCCACATTCCCTCTCTACACCATCTCGGAACAGACGTTATACGATTACTGCAGGATAACGCCCCGGTCTCGTTACACCGAGATCGAGTGTTCTCTCTTGCATCCCTTGATTTATATATGTTATAAATTGGAGAATATTTCCTCTTATCCTTTGTATTTCTCGAATGAAATTACATTGACAGAAGTACGAGCTAGTTCTGCACGCCTATTTGAAACAACATTAAATCACCTTGTTAAACAATAATATACTAAATGTGACTTGGACATTTAAATTTGAATTTATAAATATCTAACAGGTAAATATATTTTTCTTATTGTTCATATCATTATACATTCAGTGATTTATTGTGTGCTGTGATTTGATATATTAACTGCTTGATTATATTTTGCAATGAACTTTGCGTACCAAACATTGTTTTTACTCCTGATGGGAGTGGATAGTTCTTCGTTTTATATTCTTATATCGCATTGATTATAAAAGTATATGATATCCTTTTTATGCACTCATGTATAATTACGTACTGTGACGGTCTTTCCCGTTACAATCCGCAAGAAAAGGGTATATAGAACCAATAATAACGGGGTATCCAGAGGTTTAATCCGGGGTTATATCGGGGTACAGAATATCCGCGTGATTCGGCAACGCGAAGTACAGAACAATAAATTTCCTATCCAGCGAGTATTTCGAAGCTGCGAGGCTGGCACTTTTTGGGCGCCAGCTACTCAAGAAGTAGCAAAAACTAGTAAACCACGCAACCCGGGGAAACGCGGAGCAAGATAACCCTCGAAATTTCGAAATACTCTTTCGCTCGACTGCTTCTAGCCGAGTGCGCAAATTAGGGTCGCGGGATACTGAACTCACGGCTTCTTTCTAGATTGCCTCGACACGGTATTACATCGACCGGGGATCACCACCCGTTATACAATACAAATTACAATACGCGATATCACAATTGCGGCAGGGAACAAGTGGGACGCTTTAGCGTATAAGGACTCACGTTCTCGTTTCCAACAAGTATGGATCTCGTTCAGTCCGTCTCTCTCTCTCTCTCTCTCTCTCTCTCTCTCTCTCTCCTCCGAATCGCTCCGTATAATCGCTTGCTCGGTTGCTCGCTAAGTAATCGCTAAGTCGTTCAGGAGAATAAGAGGCTGTCTTCGTGCTGGCTAGCTCATTATATAGGTTTGCTGGGGGTCTTCGGATCCCCTTAGATCCTCCTTAGGGCTCCTTGATGGGGTAGGGCCATACGCTTCGGTATTGTTCGGGGCATCGATCAGTGGATTTCGGCGATCTTCCCTGATCGCCCCCTCTGGTGTGTCTAGATGGTGTCCTCTGGATTATTTGAACTGCGGTGCGTGTCGCGCGCCGCGCTTTCCACGGCTCACCTGCAATTCCGCTGCGCAGCTTGAGTTTTCCTCTCCATGGGCTCAGGGGAGGGGTAGAGGTCCTTCTAACACCCGAGAACCATCCTGTTCGTCTCCATGGACTATGGCAGCGGTCTTATCGTTGCAGGGCTCTGGATCGTATCCTTCGGGCTTCAGGGTCTCTTCTTGCTCACTTCCCGACTCCTCCACCGTCGAGCCCGTCACGCTACCTCGGCGCAAAGCCCTTCCGCGAACCTGCGGTCTTCTTATCCGCCGAAGAGGCGTCTTGTGGGTCGCTTCTTCCATCAGCTCGCCAGTCTAATCCGTAGAACGGAGAGAGAGAAAAGAACCGGGGGGGGGGGGGGGGGGAGGTTCTACCGTCGTGTATTTCACGCTCCTCGCAAATACAGCTATCGCTATGGTCCGTGTCGCGCATCTCGCATGGGTGGTGAACTGCGAGCTAGTCTAACCGAAGCAGGGGGGGGGGGGGGTGAGCGAGCCTTGTGACGTCACCACGTCACAGTACACACAAATTCGCGATTAAGTAGCTATGTGTTCAAATTCAATTCCGAATAATGCACTAAAAAGCATCCCAGATAACAAACGGCAAGATGGTAGCGACACCATGCCGGCACTATATTGCCACTTCCGAGGAGTGTCAACTGATTCGTAGTCATCTGTGACCGGATTCGTTAACTAAAATGCCAGAACGTGTTACCAGCACGTTTTCGACAAGCGAATCGCGCAGCACCAGCACCATGGTGACACGCGTATCATCGCTCCATTCATGAATCTCCTCAGCAATGACGCAGGATCACATTTGGCAATGGGGAACCTGTGCTTTCATACAAATTAGAACCGTTAGATGTCAGCAGATGTTTAGCATATGACTATTGATAGACATTTTGATGGTCGTTTTCCTATATTTATAGTTATTGAGCGAGTCGTATATATTTCTTTCAATCCATCATAGACTAAAAATATTATTTATAAAAAAAATATTACTTATAAAATAAAAATTCATGCTGTTGCGTCCCTAACTTCGCCTTGTGTAATTTTTGAAATAACATGCTCTCATCGTATTTAATGTAACCCTCAATTGCATGAATTTGTAACAATGAAGAAAAATTGAATTGAAGAAAATATATATAAAATAAGTGTATATATTTTTATGACAAAGTAATTATCGACTTTATGGAAAAAATCGCCCTATCGAGCTAGTTTATAGAAAATAATAAAATCGAGTTCTTATATCTTTGTTTTGTGCCGGTGTATCTATATTGGAATCAAAATAAATAAATTGCACAGTTTAGTCATTTTTCATATTTGCTTATAATTTTTATGGAAACAGCTTCCCCATTAGCACGGCCGTGTAGCCCATGTGCTATATCTCGGTGCTTTAATAGTGCCGTGATACGAATGCCGCCCCAGTACTAACAGTATGCCACTTCGAAAGCTGAGTAAGAGCACTTTGTTAGCACAGTTCTGTCACGGAATTCGTTCCTTCCGTTGTCATTGGCGTGCCAATCGCTGGCTGTTTGGGATATTGTATTGCATGAGGCAGACTTGTTCCTTATCATCGTCAAGGAGATGGATTTTCACTCCCCCCTTTTTGAATTTTTTAAATTATTATTTGGAATTTTTGCCGTTTCTGTATCTCTATGACCGCATTGTGGATTCAACTTATGTACGATCTTTTTGGTCTTCATCTTTTGTTACATGTAATATTATATATGTGATGCACGTTTGTTATGTAATGCTCCGATTTGTATGCCTCAGATACTTTTATTCTTTGGTAAAGCAACTTATTCGATTAATATATATTTATTAGACATAGATATAAACAATTAGAAAAATTTTATTAAAACGCTGTTAAATATGATGTTGCAATTATATATTTAAGGTCTGAAGATGTAGATGCAATTAATGTCCGATATTTTACGTGATCCAATCGACGTATCAAGTGAGGCTATGAAATATAAAAATCTTTTACTATTTTTCGACCCCTTTACATGTTAAATGAATGATTAGTTCTGCAAGACAAGAAGCCTGAATTAGTGAGATATCTAGGAACATAAGTAATTTGTAAGTAACACATCTTTTCTCTTTGAAATATTTGCCTTTGCATAGAATAGAACGTATAGATATAATTGCCTGTTTTGTACCCATTTCGGTCCAATTCTATTATAGCCTTTGAGCAGAAGTAATATTGATTATACTTGATTTTTGCAATAGTTCCTTAATTAACAGATTTTATTAACCTAGAATCATCATTTGACGGATGTATCAATCTACATTGTAGCTCCATCAGTATCTTTTTCTGCTCGCTACTTTCCATTTTCAGTTCCGTATACTTATCCTTTATCACCATCATATATGTTGCGTAAAATTACAATAACTTTTTGTCCTCAAATTTTGCGGATATTTCAATTAAATTTCCTTTGATTAAATAAACGGAAATTAAAAAACAGTGGCACATACCATTTCTTGGAAACGTTGTATCGTAATTTGCATCTGACTGTTTTGAAAGGCAAGCACTTTACTTAACGTTTGCAATGATTCGGTTAGCGAAGTAAAGTAATATTCTACTTTCGAAATTGTTGGCTCTTGTAATTCTAAGGCAAATATATTCATCTGTCGACATCGTGAACATTGTTTTTTGGCAAAATTCCAGAAAAACAAATATACTATAAGTAAAATAATAAACATCATAATATTAAATTTAACTCTGTTCATCGTTGCCTTGTTGGACACATCCATAACAATATACAGGGTGGGGCAGTAATAATTAGCACCTCAGATATCCACGAAACTATAAGTTTCATAGAAGTTTTTGCTAATATAAAATTGCATAGTACAAAGGGGCCATCCGTTGATGAAAATAGTTTTTTTTGTAAGTGGAGTTATGTTGGACATATGAAGGTTACCTTCATTTTTTAAAATGAATTGGTATGTCCATTCTTCCGCAATACGATAGAGCATTTTAAAGCAAGTTTAACGATCTGTAACATGAAGGCATCGAAGGTTACAAAAAGTAAAGAAAGGCGATAATACTCACGGTTTTGATAGTAAATGAAACATACGTATTGTAAACAGTGGTGGAAGGCGTAATACTTACCGTTTACTTCACTGTGAATAAACACTTTTCGAAGGGCATTTCAATAGTTTGCAGCATAAGTTAAACATGATAAGATTAGTATTGAAAAATCGGTTCGAATACGTTTGGTTAGGCTGTTCTTTGTGTCGTTCATTTTATAAGTACTGAGCTGCGGATTCCTGAGGACAGCTCACAAAATTGTTGAACTATAGAAGATTATCATTGTGAATTTGAATCAAAAGGTAATTAAATTCCATTAGATTGTAAACAGATCTCAATGTTTCATTTTAGATAGTAAGATTAAATACTCTTTACAAAACTACACGAATGGATACATACCTTTCTGTTATTATTATTTCATAAAGAATTATAATTGAAATTATATAGTTCATTACGATAAAAAATATTTCTCAGAAAATTCTAAATATTAAATTAAAGAATCAAGTAAAACATTTTTAATAATTACGAATATGAAAAATACTTGAACATTCCAATAGAAAGATGTCTAAACAGGAGTTAGAAAAGTCAAACATTCAATTTCAATTCCAGAATTCATCTATAAGAGGTAAAATGTTTCGATAGCTTTAATTATAGTCTTTAATGCAAGCAGTTGGGCAGTATTTCAATTTTTAGGAAAATTGATGAAAGTCAACCATTTTGAAGTGGTCAGAATCTTTGTCGTTTGAGCAATAAGTGAATAACAAATAACTGCATAAATTCCAGGCTTAAAAACTTATGGATTAAATCCTATGCAGACTCGTTTATGAGCGAGTTACTAAATAATAATCCACACTAAGTAATCATTTTAAAACTTAAACGATTACATCCCGCGAACTTTCAAAGATATCAGAAGCCTGAGAAGTATGTGGTTTATCAAAAACTCTTCTAAAAGAACGGACGAAGCCAATAGAAATCTTTGTTGAAGTAAGCAAGTTCTAAAGTTGTAAGCAACGCGATGGCCCTTATCTGCCTATGTTTCATAGCAAGTAAGTTCTGAATTTCTATGAAATCCGATGGAATTTCTCACTACTAACGTTTCAAAGTAAGTTCTCAAATTCTCAGTTCTACGTTTAAAACTATGTGTGTTCTATATATCTATGTAAATTGATGGTTCCTATTAGTTGTGACGGAAACCTATATATAGTAAGTCAGGGAAGCTCGAAGGGGTTAATTATCCAAATGCTTTAAGGTGTAAAACGTACTTTAATCTAAAGCGATCTATCGTTCCAAGGTATCCGCTCACGTACAACTTTTCTTGGGCGCCAGCTGCTCAAAAAGTAGCAAAGGGATAGACTACACGACCCCGGGAACCCTGGGGCGGAACAACCCTTGAAACTTCGAAATGCTCCTCCTCTCGACTACGCCTAGCCAAGTACACACACTCAGGTCGGGAGATACTGAAGTCACGGCATGTTTATTTATGGTCTCGACGTGGGTTTAACTAACAAGGGCTACGGGAAACTACGCAATACGCCGCCAATTACCGGGTATCATAACTCGCTTCACGATATAAGATACAATATACAATATGCGACACAAGAAATGGGACGCTTAAGCGAATAAGCTCTCACGTTCTCTTCTTCAGGTTCCTTGAATTCGCTGGTGGTCCTCGGGTCTCCTGCATCCTCCTCGGGGCTCCTTGGTGGAGTGGGCTATGGGCTTCGGTATTGTTCGAGTCCATCGATCAGTGGATTTCGGCGATTTCCTCTTCTCGCCCCCTTGGGTGTCCCTGAGGGGATCCTCCTGATCATTTAAATTGCGTAGCGCCTCGCGCGCCGCGCTCCCATGGCCCACCTGCAGGGCCGCTGGACTTTTGACATCTCTTTAGGGGGTTAAGGATGGTTGAGGACCTCCTCACATCCCAGAGCATTATAAAGCACAAAAGCAGATAAGCATACTGCGATGCATAGAGCTTTACAACCTTCTAACTTACTTTGAACTGTTTATATGAAATGCAATATTGTGGTGCATGAAGCAAGACAAATTAAATGCTTCGGCACCTGGGCATCTAGAAACGCTATCCCCGGGCAAGAAAGTATAGGGTTCACACCCAATTCATATGCAGAAGCAGATAAACATAACGCGATGCTATGAATATTACATCTTATCATGAAATATAGAAGTAAGATGCGCAGCCGCGTTTTACGAAGCATTAGAACTCTATTGCTTCTAAACCTTCAGATATAGAAACGATATTCCGTAGCAAGGAAGTGATCCATTTACATTCATTTGAAGTGTAGAGGAGATATACATAACGCGTTGCATTGAAATTACATCTTATCATGTGACTTAGAATTGATATGCGATATCGCGTTCTATAAAGAGTTAGAAATCTATTGCTTCGATGCGTAGACAACTAGAAACGCAATTTCCTAGCCAAGAAGAGTGGCATTTGCATTCTTTTGAAGTGTAGACGAGGTATACATAACACATCGCAATGAATATTATATCTTATCATGAAACATACATGAGATGCGATATCGCGTTCTAGGAAGCATTAGAACTCCATTGCTTCGATACGTAGACATCAGGAAACGCTATTTCCTAGCAAGGAAGCGTGGCGTTTGCAATGTTTAGATGTGTAGTCGAGGTATACATAACACTTCCCAATGAATATTATAGCTTATCTTGAAACCCAGAAATGAGATGCGATATCGCGTTTTAAGAAGCAGTGGAACCCTATTGCTTGGGTACGTAGACATCAGAGAACACTATTTCCTAGCAAGGATGTGTGGCCTTCACATTTTTTTGAAGTGCATACGAGGTCCACATAACTCTTTGCAAAGAATATTGCATCTTATCATGATATGTAGAAATGAGATGCGATATCGCATTTTAAGCAGCATTAGAACTCTATTGCTTGGATACGCAGACATCTGGAAACGCTATTTCCTAGCAAGGAAGTGTGGTATTTGCAATCTTTGGAAGTGTAGTCGAGGTATACATAATACTTCGCAATGAATAATATAACTTATCTTGAAACCCAGAAATGAGATTCGATATCGCGTTTTAAGAACCATTTGAACTCTATATCTTCGATTCGCAGACATATGGAAACGCTATCTCTTAGAAAGGAAGTGTGTCATTTACATTCCTTTGAAGTGCACACGAGGTACACATAACATTTCGCAATGAATATTGTAGCTTATCGTGAAACATAGAAATGAGATCCGATCTTGCGTTTTATGAAGCATTAGAACTCTATTGCCTCGATACGTAGACACCTAGAAACGCATTTCCTAGCATGGAAGTGTAGCATTTACATTCTTCTGAGGTGCAGATAAGGTATACATAACACTTCGCAATGAATATTATACCTTATCATGAAACATAGAACTGCCATGCGATTTCTCGTTTTAAGAGGCATTAGAACTTCATTGCTTCGATACGTAGACACCTAGAAACGCATTTCCTAGCAAGGAAGTGTGGCATTTACATTCTTTTGAAGTATAGACGATGTACACACGACACTTCGCAATAAATATTATATCTTATCATGAAACAGAACTGCGATGCGATTTCGCGTTCTACGAAGCATTAGAACTACATTGCAGCGATACGTGGACATCTGGAAACGCCTTTTCTAACAAGAAAGTGTGGCAGTTACATTCTTTTGAAGTGCAGACGTGGTATACATTACACTTTGCAATGAATATTATATCTTATCATGTAACATAGAAATGAGATGCGATACCGCGTTTGAAGAAGCACTAGAAATCTATTGCTTCGATACGTAGACATCTGCAAACGCGATATCCTGGCAAGGAAGTGTCGCATTTACATTCTTTTGAATTGAATACGAGGTATACATGATACTTCCCAATGAATATTATATCTTATCATAAAACATAGGAATGAGATGCGATATGGCGTTTCAAGAAGAATTGGAACTCTATTGCTACGATACGTAGACATCTGCAAACGCTATTTCCTAGCAAAGAAGTGTCGCATTTGCATTCTTTTGAAGTGAATACGCGGTATACATGACACTTCGCAATGAAAATTATATCTTATCCTGAAACATAGAAATGAGATGCGATGTCGCGTTTTGCGAAGCAATAGAACTCTAATGCAGCGATAAGTAGAGACATCAGCAAACGCTATTTCCTAGCTAGGAAGTGTCGCATTTACATTCTTTTGAAGTGAATACGAGGTATACATAACACTTCGCAATGAATATTATATCATATCATGAAACATTAAATGTGATGCGGTATAGCGATATAAGAAGCACTAGAACCCTATTGCTTCGATACGGAGACATGTGCAAACGCTATTCCCTAGCATGGAAGTGTCGCATTTACATTGTTTTGAAGTGAATACGAGGTATACATGACACTTCGCTATGAATATTATATCATATCATGAAACATACGATTGAGATGCGATATCCCGTTTTAAGAAGCATTAGAACTCTATTGCTTCGACACAGAAACATCTGCAAACGCTATTTCCTAGCAAGGAAGTGTCGCATTTACATTCTTTTGAAGTGAATATGAGATATACATAACACTGCACAATGAATATTATATCTTATCACGAAACATAGAAATGAGATGCGATATCGCGTTTTGAGAAGCATTAGAACACTATTGCTTCGATACGGAGACATCTGCAAACGCGATATCCTGGCAAGGAAGTGTCGCATTTACATTCTTTTGAATTGAATACGAGGTATACATGATACCTCCCAATGAATATTATATCTTATCATAAAACATAGGAATGAGATGCGATATGGCGTTTCAAGAAGAATTGGAACTCTATTGCTACGATACGTAGACATCTGCAAACGCTATTTCCTAGCAAAGAAGTGTCGCATTTGCATTCTTTTGAAGTGAATACGCGGTATACGTGACACTTCGCAATGAATATTACATCTTATCCTGAAACATAGAAATGAGATGCGATATCGCGATTTGAAATGCTATAGAACACTATTGCTACGATACGTAGACATCTGCAAAAGCTATTTCCTAGCAAGGAGGAGTCGCATTTACATTCTTTTGAAGTGAATACCAGGTATACATAACACTGCACAATGAATATTATATCTTATCATGAAACATAGAAATGAGATGCGATAACGCTATTTAAGAAGCATTAGAACTCCATTGCTTCGATACGGAGACATCTCCAAACGCTATTTCCTAGCAAGGAAGTGTCGCATTTACATTCTTTTGAATTGAATACGAGGTATACATGACACTTCTCAATGAATATTATATCTTATAATGTAACATAGGAATGATATGCGATATCGCGTTTTAAGAAGCACTAGAACTCTATTGTTACAATACGTAGTCATCTGGAAACGCTATTTCCTAGCAGGGAAGTGTCGCATTTACATTCTTTTGAAGTGAATACGAGGTACACATAACACTCCACAATGAATATTATATCATATCATGAAACATAGGAATGTGATACGATATCGCGTCTTGAGAAACATTAGAACTCTATTGCTACGATACGTAGACTTCTGGAAACGCTATTTCCTAGCATGGAAGTGTCGCATTTACATTCTTTGAAGTGAATACGAGGTATACATAACACTCCATAATGAATATTATATCTTTTCATGAAACATAGAAGGGAGATGCGATATCGCGTTCTTAGAACTTTTAGAACTCTATTGCTATGATACGTAGACATCTGCAAACGCTATTTCCTAGCATGGAAGTGTCGCATTTACATTCTTTTGAAGTGAATACGAGGTATACATGACACTTCGGAATGGATATTATATCTTATCATGAAACATAGAAATGAGATGAGATATCGCGATTTAAGAAGCATTAGAGCACTATTGCCTCGATACGTAGACATTTGCAAACGCTATTTCATAGCGTGGAAGTGTCGCATTTACATTCTTTTGAAGTGAATAGGAGCTATACATGACACTTCGCAATGAATATTATATCTTATCATCAAACATAGAAATGAGATGCGATATCGCGTTTTAAGAAGCGTTAGAACTCTATTGCTACGATACATAGACATCTGCAAACGCTACTTCCTAGAAAGGAAGTGTCGCATTTACATTCTTTTGAAGTGAAGAGGAGGTGTACATGACACTTCGCAATGAATATTATACATTATCGTGAAACATAGTAGTGAGATGCGAAATCCCGTTTTAAGCGGTATTAGAAATCTATTGCTACGATATGTAGACATCTGCAAACGCTATTTCCAAGCAAGCAAGTGACGCATTAACATTCTTTTGAAAGTAATACGATGTACACATGACGCTTCGCAATGAATGTTATATCTTATCATAAAACGTAGAAATACGATGCGACATCTCGTTATAAGGAGCATTATAACTCTATAGCTTCGATACGTAGACATCTGCAAACGCTATTTCCTAGCAAGGAAGTGTCACGTTTACATTCATTTGAAGTGTAAGCGAGGTATACATGCTATTTCGCAATGAATATTATTACTTATCATGAAACACAGAAATGAGATGCGACATCTCGTTTTAGGAAGCATTAGAACTCTATTGTTTCGATACGTAGACATCTGCAATCGTTATTTCCCAGCAAGGGAGAGTCGCATTTACATTCATTTGAAGTGAATGCGAGGTATACATGACACATCGGAATGGATATTATATCTTATCATGAAACATAGAAATGAGATGCGATATCGTGTTTTAAGAAGCTTTAGAACTCTATTGCTACGATACGTAGAACTCTGCAAACGCTATTTCCTAGCAAGGAAGTGTCGCATTTACATTCTTTTGAAGTGAATACGAGGTATACATAACACTCCATAATGAATATTATATCTTTTCATGAAACATAGAAGGGAGATGCGATATCGCGTTCTTAGAACTTTTAGAACTCTATTGCTATGATACGTAGACATCTGCAAACGCTATTTCCTAGCATGGAAGTGTCGCATTTACATTCTTTTGAAGTGAATACGAGGTATACATGACACTTCGGAATGGATATTATATCTTATCATGAAACATAGAAATGAGATGAGATATCGCGATTTAAGAAGCATTAGAGCACTATTGCCTCGATACGTAGACATTTGCAAACGCTATTTCATAGCGTGGAAGTGTCGCATTTACATTCTTTTGAAGTGAATAGGAGCTATACATGACACTTCGCAATGAATATTATATCTTATCATCAAACATAGAAATGAGATGCGATATCGCGTTTTAAGAAGCGTTAGAACTCTATTGCTACGATACATAGACATCTGCAAACGCTACTTCCTAGAAAGGAAGTGTCGCATTTACATTCTTTTGAAGTGAAGAGGAGGTGTACATGACACTTCGCAATGAATATTATACATTATCGTGAAACATAGTAGTGAGATGCGAAATCCCGTTTTAAGCGGTATTAGAAATCTATTGCTACGATATGTAGACATCTGCAAACGCTATTTCCAAGCAAGCAAGTGACGCATTAACATTCTTTTGAATGTAATACGATGTACACATGACGCTTCGCAATGAATGTTATATCTTATCATAAAACGTAGAAATACGATGCGACATCTCGTTATAAGGAGCATTATAACTCTATTGCTTCGATACGTAGACATCTGCAAACGCTATTTCCTAGCAAGGAAGTGTCGCGTTTACATTCATTTGAAGTGTAAGCGAGGTATACATGCTATTTCGCAATGAATATTATTACTTATCATGAAACACAGAAATGAGATGCGACATCTCGTTTTAAGAAGCATTAGAACTCTATTGTTTCGATACGTAGACATCTGCAATCGTTATTTCCCAGCAAGGGAGAGTCGCATTTACATTCATTTGAAGTGAATGCGAGGTATACATGACACATCGGAATGGATATTATATCTTATCATGAAACATAGAAATGAGATGCGATATCGTGTTTTAAGAAGTGTCAGAACTCTATTTCTACGATAGGAAGACATCTGCAAACGCTATTTCCTAGCACGGAAGTGTCGCATTTACATTCTTCTGAAGTGAATACGTGGCATATATGACACTTCGCAATGAATATTATATCTTATCGTGAAACATAGAAATGAGATGCGATATCGCGTTTTAAGAAGTGTCAGAACTCTATTTCTACGATACGAAGACATCTGCAAACGCTATATCTTAGCAAGGAAGTGTCGCATTTATATTCTTTTGAAGTGAAAGCGAGGTATACATGACACTTCGCAATGAATGTTATATCTTATCATGAAACAGAGAAACGAGATGCGACATCTCGTTTTAAGATGCATTAGATCTCTATTGCTACGATACGTAGACATCTGCAAACGCTATTTCCTAGAAAGGAATAGTCGCATTTACATTCTTTTGAAGTGAATACGAGGTATACATGACACCTCGCAATGAATATTATATCTTATCAAGAAACATAGAAGTGAGATGCGATATCGCGTTTTAAGATGCATTAGGACTCTTTTACTACGATACATAGACATCTGAAAACGCTATTTCCTAGGATGGAAACGTTGCATTTACATTCTTTTGAAGTGAATACGAGGTATACATGACATTTCGCAATGAATATAATATCTTATCACGAATCATAGAAATGAGATTTGACATCTCGTTTTAAGGAGCATTAGGACTCTCTTGCTACGATACGTAGACATCTGAATACGCTATTTCCCAGCAAGGAAGTGTCGCATTTACATTCGTTTGGAGTGAATACGAGGTATACGTGACACTTCGCAATGAATAGTATATCTTATCACGAAACATATAAATAAGATGCGATATCGCGATTTAAGTGGCATTAGAACTCTATTGCTGCGATACGTAGACATCTGCAAACGCTATTTCCTAGCAAGCAGTAGTCGCATTTATATTCTTTTGAAGTGAATACGAGGTATACATGACACTTCGCAATGAATATTATATCTTTTCATGAAACATAGAAGGGAGATGCGATATCGCGTTCTTAGAACTTTTAGAACTCTATTGCTATGATACGTAGACATCTGCAAACGCTACTTCCTAGCATGGAAGTGTCGCATTTACATTCTTTTGAAGTGAATACGAGGTATACATGACACTTCGGAATGGATATTATATCTTATCATGAAACATAGAAATGAGATGAGATATCGCGATTTAAGAAGCATTAGAGCACTATTGCCTCGATACGTAGACATTTGCAAACGCTATTTCATAGCGTGGAAGTGTCGCATTTACATTCTTTTGAAGTGAATAGGAGCTATACATGACACTTCGCAATGAATATTATATCTTATCATCAAACATAGAAATGAGATGCGATATCGCGTTTTAAGAAGCGTTAGAACTCTATTGCTACGATACATAGACATCTGCAAACGCTACTTCCTAGAAAGGAAGTGTCGCATTTACATTCTTTTGAAGTGAAGAGGAGGTGTACATGACACTTCGCAATGAATATTATACATTATCGTGAAACATAGTAGTGAGATGCGAAATCCCGTTTTAAGCGGTATTAGAAATCTATTGCTACGATATGTAGACATCTGCAAACGCTATTTCCAAGCAAGCAAGTGACGCATTAACATTCTTTTGAAAGTAATACGATGTACACATGACGCTTCGCAATGAATGTTATATCTTATCATAAAACGTAGAAATACGATGCGACATCTCGTTATAAGGAGCATTATAACTCTATAGCTTCGATACGTAGACATCTGCAAACGCTATTTCCTAGCAAGGAAGTGTCACGTTTACATTCATTTGAAGTGTAAGCGAGGTATACATGCTATTTCGCAATGAATATTATTACTTATCATGAAACACAGAAATGAGATGCGACATCTCGTTTTAGGAAGCATTAGAACTCTATTGTTTCGATACGTAGACATCTGCAATCGTTATTTCCCAGCAAGGGAGAGTCGCATTTACATTCATTTGAAGTGAATGCGAGGTATACATGACACATCGGAATGGATATTATATCTTATCATGAAACATAGAAATGAGATGCGATATCGTGTTTTAAGAAGTGTCAGAACTCTATTTCTACGATAGGAAGACATCTGCAAACGCTATTTCCTAGCACGGAAGTGTCGCATTTACATTCTTCTGAAGTGAATACGTGGCATATATGACACTTCGCAATGAATATTATATCTTATCGTGAAACATAGAAATGAGATGCGATATCGCGTTTTAAGAAGTGTCAGAACTCTATTTCTACGATACGAAGACATCTGCAAACGCTATATCTTAGCAAGGAAGTGTCGCATTTATATTCTTTTGAAGTGAAAGCGAGGTATACATGACACTTCGCAATGAATGTTATATCTTATCATGAAACAGAGAAACGAGATGCGACATCTCGTTTTAAGATGCATTAGATCTCTATTGCTACGATACGTAGACATCTGCAAACGCTATTTCCTAGAAAGGAATAGTCGCATTTACATTCTTTTGAAGTGAATACGAGGTATACATGACACCTCGCAATGAATATTATATCTTATCAAGAAACATAGAAGTGAGATGCGATATCGCGTTTTAAGATGCATTAGGACTCTTTTACTACGATACATAGACATCTGAAAACGCTATTTCCTAGGATGGAAACGTTGCATTTACATTCTTTTGAAGTGAATACGAGGTATACATGACATTTCGCAATGAATATAATATCTTATCACGAATCATAGAAATGAGATTTGACATCTCGTTTTAAGGAGCATTAGGACTCTCTTGCTACGATACGTAGACATCTGAATACGCTATTTCCCAGCAAGGAAGTGTCGCATTTACATTCGTTTGGAGTGAATACGAGGTATACGTGACACTTCGCAATGAATAGTATATCTTATCACGAAACATATAAATAAGATGCGATATCGCGATTTAAGTGGCATTAGAACTCTATTGCTGCGATACGTAGACATCTGCAAACGCTATTTCCTAGCAAGCAGTAGTCGCATTTATATTCTTTTGAAGTGAATACGAGGTATACATGACACTTCGCAATGAATATTATACCCTATCACGAAACATAGAAATGAGATGCGATATCGCGATGTAAGTAGCATTAGAACTCTATTGCTACGAGACGAAGACATCTAAATACGCTATTTCCTAGCAAGGAAGTGTCGCATTTACATTCGTTTGGAGTGAATACGAGGTTTACATGGCACTTCGCAATGAAAATTATATCTTATCACGAAACATAGGAATGAAATGCGACATCTCGTTTTAAGAAGCTTTAGGACCCTTTTGCTACGATAGGTAGACATCTGCAAACGATATTCCCAAGGATGGAAACGTAGCATTTACATTCTTTTGAAGTGAATACGAGGTATACATGACACTTCGCAATGAATATTATATCTTATCACGAAACATATAAATGCGATGCGATATCGCGATTTAAGTAGCGTTAGAACTCTATTGCTACGATACGTAGACATCTGCAAGCGCTATTTCCTAGCAAGCAATAGTCGCATTTACATTCTTTTGAAGTGAATACGAGGTATACATGACACTTCGGAATGAATATTATAACTTATCACGAATCATAGAAATGAGACTTGATATCTCGTTTTAAGGAGCACTAGGACTCTCTTGCTACGATACGTAGACATTTGGAAACGCTATTTCCTAGGATGGAAACGTTGCATTTACATTCTTTTGAAGTGTATACGAAGTATACATGACACTTCGCAATGAACATTATATCTTATCATGTGACATAGAAGTGAGGTGCGATATCGCGATCTAAGAAGCATTATATCTATATTGTTACGATGCGTAGGCATCTGCAAACGCTATCGCCTAGCAAGGAAGATTCGCATTTACATTCCTTTGAAATGAATACGAGGTATACATGACACTTCGCAATTAACATTATATCTTATCACGGAACATAGAAATGAGATGCGATATCGCTATTTAAGTAGCATTAGAACCCTATTGCTACGATGCGTAGACATCTGCAAACGCTAATTCCTAGCAATCAATAGTCGCATTTACATTCCTTTGAAGTGAATACGAGATATACATGACACTTCGCAATGAATATTATATCTTATCATGAAACATAGAATTGAGGTGCGATACCGCGCTTTAAGATGCATTAGGACTCTTTTGCTAGGATACGTAGACATCTGCAAACGCTATTTCCTAGGATGGTAACGTCGCATTTACATTCTTTTGAAGTGAAATCGAGGTATACATGTCACTTCGCAATGAGTGTTATATCTTATCACGAAACATATAAATGAGATGCAATATCGCGATTTAAGTAGTATTAGAATTCTATTGCTACGATATGTAGGCATCTGTAAACGCTATTTCCTAGAAAGGAATAGTCGCATTTACATACTTTTGAAGTGAATACGAGGTATACATAACACTTCGCAATGAATATTATATCTTATCATGAAACACAGAAGTGAGATGCGATATCGGGTTTTAAGAAGCATTAGAACCCAATGGCCTCGATGCGGGGACATCTGCAAACGCTATTTCCTAGCATGGAAGTTTCGCACTTACATTCTTTTGAAGTGAATACGAGGTATACATGACATTTCGCATTGAATATTATATCTTATCACGAAACATATAAATGAGATGCGATATCGCGATTTAAGTAGCGTTAGAAATCTATTGCTACGATACGTAGACATCTGCAAGCGCTATTTCCTAGCAAGCAATAGTCGCATTTACATTCTTTTGAAGTGAATACGAGGTATACGTGACACTTCGCAATGAACATTATATCTTATCAGGTAACATAGAAGTGAGATGCTATATCGCGTTTTAAGAAACATTAGAACCCTATTGTCTCGATGCAGAGACATCTGCAAACGCTATATACTAGCATGGAAGTGTCGCACTTACACTCTTTGGAAGTGAATACGAGGTATACATGACACTTCGCAATGAATATTATATCATATCATGAAACATAGAAGTGAGATGCGATATCGCGTTTTAAGAAGCATTAGAACTCTATTGCCTCGACGCGTAGACTTCTGCAGACGCTACTTCCTAACAAGGAAGTGTCGCATTTACATTCGTTTGGAGTGAATACGAGGTATGTATGATATTTCGCAATGAATATTATATCTTATCACGAAACGTAGAAATGAAATGCGACATCTCGTTTTAAGAAGCATTAGAACCCTATTGCTACGATACGTAGACATCTGCAAACGATATTCCCAAGGATGGAAACGTCCCATTTACATTCTTTTGAAGTGAATACGAGGTATACATGACACCTCGCAATGAATATAATATCTTATCACGAAACATATAAATGAGATGCGATATCGCGATTTAAGTAGCATTAGAACTATATTGCTACGATACGTAGACATCTGAATACGCTTTTTCCCAGCAAGGAAGTGTCGCATTTACATTCGTTTGGAGTGAATACGAGGTATACATGACACTTCGCAATGAGTATTATATCTTATCATGAAGCATAGAAGTGAGATGCGATATCGCGTTTTGAGAAGCACTACAACTCTATTGCTACGATACGTAGGCATCTGCAAACGCTATTTCCTAGCAAGTAATAGTCGCATTTACATTCTTTTGAAGTGAATACGAGTTATACATGACACTTCGCAATGAATATTATATCTTATCATGAAACATAGAATTGAGGTGCGATACCGCGCTTTAAGATGCATTAGGACTCTTTTGCTAGGATACGTAGACATCTGCAAACGCTATTTCCTAGGATGGTAACGTCGCATTTACATTCTTTTGAAGTGAAATCGAGGTATACATGTCACTTCGCAATGAGTGTTATATCTTATCACGAAACATATAAATGAGATGCAATATCGCGATTTAAGTAGTATTAGAATTCTATTGCTACGATATGTAGGCATCTGTAAACGCTATTTCCTAGAAAGGAATAGTCGCATTTACATACTTTTGAAGTGAATACGAGGTATACATAACACTTCGCAATGAATATTATATCTTATCATGAAACACAGAAGTGAGATGCGATATCGGGTTTTAAGAAGCATTAGAACCCAATGGCCTCGATGCGGAGACATCTGCAAACGCTATTTCCTAGCATGGAAGTTTCGCACTTACATTCTTTTGAAGTGAATACGAGGTATACATGACATTTCGCATTGAATATTATATCTTATCACGAAACATATAAATGAGATGCGATATCGCGATTTAAGTAGCGTTAAAAATCTATTGCTACGATACGTAGACATCTGCAAGCGCTATTTCCTAGCAAGCAATAGTCGCATTTACATTCTTTTGAAGTGAATACGAGGTATACGTGACACTTCGCAATGAACATTATATCTTATCAGGTAACATAGAAGTGAGATGCTATATCGCGTTTTAAGAAACATTAGAACCCTATTGTCTCGATGCAGAGACATCTGCAAACGCTATATACTAGCATGGAAGTGTCGCACTTACACTCTTTGGAAGTGAATACGAGGTATACATGACACTTCGCAATGAATATTATATCATATCATGAAACATAGAAGTGAGATGCGATATCGCGTTTTAAGAAGCATTAGAACTCTATTGCCTCGACGCGTAGACTTCTGCAGACGCTACTTCCTAACAAGGAAGTGTCGCATTTACATTCGTTTGGAGTGAATACGAGGTATGTATGATATTTCGCAATGAATATTATATCTTATCACGAAACGTAGAAATGAAATGCGACATCTCGTTTTAAGAAGCATTAGAACCCTATTGCTACGATACGTAGACATCTGCAAACGATATTCCCAAGGATGGAAACGTCCCATTTACATTCTTTTGAAGTGAATACGAGGTATACATGGCACTTCGCAATGAATATAATATCTTATCACGAAACATATAAATGAGATGCGATATCGCGATTTAAGTAGCATTAGAACTATATTGCTACGATACGTAGACATCTGAATACGCTTTTTCCCAGCAAGGAAGTGTCGCATTTACATTCGTTTGGAGTGAATACGAGGTATACATGACACTTCGCAATGAGTATTATATCTTATCATGAAGCATAGAAGTGAGATGCGATATCGCGTTTTGAGAAGCACTACAACTCTATTGCTACGATACGTAGGCATCTGCAAACGCTATTTCCTAGCAAGTAATAGTCGCATTTACATTCTTTTGAAGTGAATACGAGTTATACATGACACTTCGCAATGAATATTATATCTTATCATGAAACATAGAATTGAGGTGCGATACCGCGCTTTAAGATGCATTAGGACTCTTTTGCTAGGATACGTAGACATCTGCAAACGCTATTTCCTAGGATGGTAACGTCGCATTTACATTCTTTTGAAGTGAAATCGAGGTATACATGTCACTTCGCAATGAGTGTTATTTCTCATCACGAAACATATAAATGAGATGCGATATCGCGATTTAAGAAGTGTCAGAACGCTGCTGCTACGATACGAAGACATCTGCAAACGCTATATCCTAGCAAGGAAGTGTCGCATCTACATTCTTTTGAGGTGAATACGAGCTATACATAACAGCTCCTTATGAATATTGTATCTTATCATGAAACATACTAATGAGATGCGATATCTCGTTTTAAGAAGCATTAGAACTCTATTGCTTCGATAGGTAGACATCTGCCATCGCTATTTCCCAGCAAGGAAGTGTCGCATTTACACTCATTTGTAGCGTATGCGAGATATACATGACAGTCCACAATGAATACTATATCTTATCATGAGACACAGAAATGAGATGCGATATCGCGTTTTAAGAAGCATTTGCACTGTATTGCATCGATACATAGACATCTGGAAACGCATTTCCTCGCAAGGCTGTGTGGCATTTACATTCCTTTGAGGCGTAGACGAGGCATACATAACACTTCGCAATGAATATTATAAATTCTCTTGAAACATAGAAATGAGATGTCATGTCGCGTTTTAAGAAGGATTAGAACTCTATTGCTTCGATACGTAGAAATCTGTCGACGCTATTTCCTAGCAAGGAAGTGTCGCATTTACATTTATTTATGGTGTAGACGAGGTATACATAAGACTTCGGAATGACTATTATATATTGTCATGAAACATAGAAATGAGATGCGGTATCGCGTTTTACGAAGCACTAGAACTCTATTGCCTCGATACGTAGACATCTGCAAACGTTAATTCCTCGTAAGGAAGTGTCGCGTTTACATTCTTTTGAAGTGAATACGAGATATACATGACACTTCGCAATGAATATTGTATCTTATCATGAAACATAGAAATGAGATGCGATATCGCGTATTAAGAAGCATTAGAACTCCACTGCTTCGATACCTAGACACCAGGAAGCGCATTTCCTAGCAAGGAAGTGTCGCGTTTACATTCTTTTGAAGTGAATACGAGATATACATGACACTTCGCAATGAATATTATATCTTAGCAAGAAACATAGAAATGAGATGCGATATCGCGTTTTCAGAAGCATTGCAACTCTATTGCATATATACTTAAACATCTGGTAACACTATTTCCTTGCAAAAAAGTGTGGCATTTACATTCTTTTGAAGTGTAGACGAGGTATACATAACAGTTCGCAGTTTATATTGTATCTTATCATCAAACATAGTACTGCGATGCGATATCGCGTTTTAAGAAGAATTAGAACGCTATTGCTTTGATACGTAGACATCTGGAAACGCTATTTCCTAGCAAGGAAGTGTGGCGTTTACATTCTTTTGAAGTGTAGACGAGAGATACATAACACTTCGCAATGAGTATTATATCTTATCATGAAACACAGAACTGCAAAGCGATATCGCGTTTCAGGAAGCATTAAAACTATATTGCTTCGACACGTAGAAATCTGGACATGCATTTCCCAGCAAGGATATGTGGCATTTACATTCTTTTGAAGTGTAGACGTGGTATACACAACAATTCGCAGTAAATATTATATCTTATCATGAAATATAGAAATGCGATGCGATATGGCATTTTAAGAAGCAATTGAAATCTATTGCTTCGAAACGTAGATATCTCGAAACGCTTTTCCTTGCAAGGATGAGTGGCATTTACATTCTCTTGAAGTGTAGACGAGGTATAAATGACACTTTGCAATGAATATTATTTCTCATCATGATACATAGAAATGAGATGCGCTATCGCGTTTTAAGAAGAATTAGAACTCTATTTCTTCCATACGTAGACATCTGAAAACGCATTTCCTTTGGAAGGATGTGTGGCATTTACATACTTTTGAAGTGTAGACGAGATATACATAACACTTCGCAATGAATATTATATCTTATCCTGAAACATAGAAATGAGATGCGATATCGGGTTTTAAGTAGAACTTGAACCCTATTGCTTCGATACGTAGACATCGCGAATCGCTATTTCCTAGTACAGAAGTGCGGCATTTACGTTCTGTCGAAGTGCAGTCGAGGTATACATAAAACTTCGCAATGAATATTATATCTTATCACGCAACATAGAAGTGCGATGCGATGTCGCGTTCTAAGAAGCATTAGAACTCCATTGCTTCGATACGTGGTCATCTGGAAACGCATTTCCTAGCAAGGATGTGTGGCATTTGCATTCCGTTGAAGTGTAGTCGAGGTATACATAACTCTTCGCAATGAATATTATATCTTATCATGAAACATAGGATTGAGATGCGATATCGCATTTTAAGAAGCATTGGAACCCTATCTCTTCGATACGTAGACTTCGCGAATCGCTATTTCCTAGTACAGAAGTGCGGCATTTACGTTCTGTCGAAGTGCAGTCGAGGTATACATAAAACTTCGCAATGAATATTATATGTTATCACGAGACATAGAAGTGCGATGTGATGTCGCGGTCTAAGAAGCATTAGAACTCCATTGCTTCGATACGTGGACATCTGGAAACGAATTTCCTAGCGGGAAAGTGTGGCATTTACATTCTTTTGAAGTCTAGATGTGGTATACATAACACTCCGCAATGAGTGTTATATCTTATCATGACCCATAGAAATGAGATGTGATGTCCCGTATAAAGAGGCATTGGAACCCTATTGCCTCGATACGTAGACATCTGGAAACGCTATTTCCTAGCAAGGAAGTGTGGCATTTACAATCTTTCTATGTGCAGGCGAGGTATACAAAACACTTCGCAAAAAATATTAATTCTTATCGTGAAACATAGACATGAGATGCGATATAGCGTTTTAAGAAGCATTAGAACTCTATTGCTTCGATACTTAGACATGTGGAGACGCTAATTCCTAGCAAGTATGTGTGGATTTTACGATCTTTTGAAGTGTAGACGAGGTATACATAGCACTTTGCAATGAACATTGTATCTTTTCGTGAAGCATAGAAATGAGATGCGATTTCGCGTATCAGGAAGCATTAGAACTCTATTGCTTCGATACGTAGGGATCTGGAAACGCTATGTCCTAGGATGAAAGTGTGGCATTTACATTCTTTTGAAGTGTAGGCGAGGTATACGTAACACTTGGCAATGAATATTTTATCGTATCATGATACATAGAAATGAGATACGATATCGCGTTTATATAAGCATTAGAACTCAATTGCTTCGATACGTAGAGATCTGGAAACGCTATTTCCAAGGACGAAAGTGTGGCATTTACATTCTTTTCAAGTGTATACGAGCTATACAATACACTTCGCAATGAATATTATATCTTATCATGAAACATAGGAATGAGATGCGATTTCGCGTTCTAAGAAGCATTAGAAGTCTATTGCTTCGATACGTAGACACCTGGAAACGCATTTCCTGGCAAGGATGTGTGGCATTTGCATTCCGCTGAAGTGTAGACGAGGTATACATAACACGACGGAAAGATTATTATATCCTATCATTAAAAAGAAATGAGTTGCGATATCGCGTTTTAAGAAGCATTAGAACTGCATTGCTTGGATGCGTAGACATCTGGAAACGCATTTCCTGGCAAGGTAGTGTGGTATTTACATTACTTTGAAGTGTAGACGAGGTATACATAACACTTCGCAATGAATATTATATCATATCGTGAAACATAGAACTGAGATGCGATATCACGTTCTAAGAAGCATTACAACTCTATACCTTCGATACGTACACGTCTCGGAACGCATTTCCTAGCAAGGAAGTGTGGCATTTAGATTCTTTTGAAATGTAGACGAGGTATACATAACACTTCGCAATGAATATTATATCTTATCATGAAACATAGTAGTGAGATGCGATAGCGCGTTTTAAGAAGCACTAGAACTCTATTGCTACGATACGTAGAAATCTACAAACGCTATTTCCTAGCAAGGAATAGTCGCATTTACATGCTTTGATGTGAATACGATGTATACATGACACTTCCCAATGAATATTATATCTTATCTCGAAACATAGAAATGAGATTTGATATCGTGATTTAGGTAGCATTAGAACTCTATTGCTACAATACGTAGACATCTGCAAACGCTATTTCCTAGCATGGAAGTTGCGCATTTTCATTCTTTTGAAGTGAAAATAAGATGTACCAGACACTTCGCAATGAATATTATATCTTATCATGAATCATAGAAGTGAGATGCCGTATCGCGTTTTAAGAAGCACTAGAACTCTATTGCTACGATACGTAGACATCTGCAAACGCTATTTCCTAGCAAGGGAGAGTCGCATTTACATTCTTTTGAAGTGAATACGAGATATGCATGACACATCGCAATGAATATTATATCTTATCATGAATCATAGAAGTGAGATGCCTAATCGCGTTTTAAGAAGCACTAGAACTCTATTGCTACGATACGTAGACATCTGCAAACGGTATTTCCTAGCAAGGGAGAGTCGCACTTACATTCTTTTGAAGTGAATAAAAGGTATACTTGACACTTGGCAATGAATATTATATCTTATTACGAAACATAGAAATGAAATGCGACATTTCGTTTTAGTAAGTATTAGTACTCTATCGCTACGATACGTAGACATCTGCAAACGCTATTTCCTAGCATGGAAGTGTCGCATTTACATTCTTTTGAGGTGAATACGAGGTATACATGACACTCCACAATAAATATTATATCTTATCACGAAACTTAGAAATGAGGAGCGATTTCGCGTCTTAAGAAGCATTAGAACTCTATTGCATCAGTACGTGGACATCTGGAAACGTAATTTCCTAGAAAGGAAGTGTCGCATTTACATTCTCTTGAGAGGAATACAATGTATAGATGACACTTCGCAATGAATATTATATCTTATGATGAAACATAGAAATGAGATGCGATATTGCGATTCAAGAAGCATTAGAACTCTATTTCTTCGATACGTAGATATCTGCAAACCTTATTTCCTATCAAGGAAGTGTCGCATTTACATTCTTTTGAAGTGAATACGAGGTGTCACGTCCGGCGAAACTATTTTCCGTTGCTCCGGAGGCTTTACGACACGAGCCTATTTTTCGGTAATTCGGTCCGCGGGAACGCGTTTAGCCCGTGTCCGGCAATTTCGGCTGACGCGACTCTAGCGAAAACACTCGCGATAATAAGGGAATGACCCTACCTTTCGATGACTTCTCTCTCGATTTGTACGTAGAAACAGCGTGGAGGATCGTTCGCTGGGATCGTAGCGTATTTCGTTCTGTTGGCTGCTACGGATATCTCGATCAGTCGCCAGCGAAGAGATGGACGGCGGTCGGAATTCAGCGATGATGCTGAATGTGGCAGAATCGGCGTGATGCGTCGTGGTGTCTGGATCGGAAGCGTCGACGGTCGCCTCGAAAAGCGGCGTCTGGACTGGTGCGAAGGCAGGTCGTTGGTATACGAGGACTCTCGGAACGCCCTCCAAATATTCACGCACAAGTGATCGTATGAAATTCTTCCTACTCGCACGTCGCGTTCTTCGCAAGCCGGAAGCACGATTCATTCACCAGTTTTTTTTGTACTTTCGACTAAGATCTGAAGGATAGGCGGCGGTCTCAACGTCACAAAGCCGATTTCTATACTCCTTCAATTTGATGAGGAGCAACACCAGTTGTATGGAGAACCCGTGGAAGAATTCGTAGTTAAATGTAATGTTAAAAGTAGAACTAGTATTGTAAACACTTGATAAAATTAATGGATGTGGAAATAGTAGACTTGGTAAAAGAACTTGTACTTGGATATAGTAAAAGTAAAAATAAAATATATTCTAGGTTTAAAGTATACAAGAACTGGAATTATTCTAAGACTAAGACTAAGTTAAAATGGAAATAGAAATACGATGCCTGAACCCCACATTGAGGTGGCTAACGATCTAGAACTAGAGGTTTCGACTCCTCGGTAGGAGATCTCGAGTCAGAGTGTGTGCTCTGGGGACGCGTCTCTGACCTCCTCGGTTCGCGGGGCGCTACGGTAGCGGAGGCTCGCTGTAGGGAGATCGCGGTCCCGCGAGTGGGGGACTCGAGTCTCGAGGCGGAGAGCGCGCGGTCCAGCGGGTGGGGACTCGCGGCTCGTGGCGGGGCTAGCGGCGTATGCCGCTGGCCGGACGCATCTTACTTAGTGTAACTTAGATCTAGGAATTCTTATATATGCGTCATGATATGGTATGTATGTCCTAGCTTAGAAGTAATATATAGGTTCTAGCAGATCCTGTTCCCGGAATTGGAAAAGACCCCATTCAGGTGATGGGCTGCGGCTACGTCTTCCTGCAGGACGGAATCCTCGGTGCGAGGGAGATAGGGATGCCCGACCTTGGTGCGGGCGAGACAGGTATACTCGGTGGTGCGAGTGAGACACTGGTGCCCGGTACGAGCGAGACAGGTATACTCGGCGGTGCGAGTGAGGCAGCCGAACTCGGTGTGAGAGAGCGCGTGCAGGTATGCGTTCGCGAACACTTCCAGTTGCTGGTTCTGCAGGCGAGTTTGGCTGGTTGCATGCGTCCAGGGGTTGATGCTAGGGGGTGCGAGGAGGTTCCTTTCTAGGAAATTACGTTCCCAGATATCTCTGTATCGAAGCAATAGAGTACTAATGCCCCTCAAAACGCCATATCGCAACTCATTTCTATGTTTCGTGATAAGATATAATATTCATTGTTGAGTGTTATCTATACCTCGCATTCACTTCAAATCAAAGTAAATGCGACACTTCCTTGCTAGGAAATAGCGTCTGTAGATGTATCGTCTATGTATCGTAGAAATAGAGTTCTAAAGCTTCTTAAAACGCGATATCGCATCTCATTTCTATGATTCATGATAAGATATAATATTCATTGCGAAGTGTTATGTATTCCTCGCCTACACTTGAAATGTATGTAAATGCCACACTTCCTATCTAGGAAATAGCGTTTACAGATGTCTACGTATCGAAGCAATAGAGTTCTAATGCTTCTTAAAACGCGATATCGCATCTCATTTCTATGTATAATTAGAAGATATAATATTCATTGCGAAGTGTCAGGTATACCTCGTATTCACTTCAAAAGTATGTAAATGCGACACTGCCTTGCTAGGAAGTAGAGTTTGCAGATGTCTATGTATCGAAGCAATAGAGTTCTAATGCTTCTTAGAACGCGACATTGCATTTCATTCCTACGTTTCATGATAAGATACAATAGTCATTGCGAAGTGTTACGTATATCTCGTCTACACTTCAAAAGAATGTAAATGTCACACTTCCTTGCTACGAATATGCGTTTCCAGATGTCTACGTATCGAAGCAATAGAGTTTTAATGCCACCTTAAACGCGATATCGCATCTCACTTCTATGATTCATGATAAGATATAATATTCATTGTGGAGTGATATGTATACCTCGTATTCACTTCAAAGGAATGTAAATGCGACACTTCCTTGCTAGGAAGTAGTGTTTGCAGGTGACTACCTATCGTAGCAATAGAGTTCTAGTGCTTCTTAGAACGCGATATCGCATCTCATTTCTATGTCTTATGATAAGATATAATATTCATTGCGGAGTGTTACGTATCCCTCTTTTACACTTCAAATGAATTTCAATGCGACACTTCCTTACGAGGAAATAGCGTTTGCAGATGGCTACGTATCGAAGCAATAGAGTTCACATGCCTCTTAAAACGGGAAAACGCATCACATATCTATGTTTCATGATAAGATATAGTATTCATTGTGCAATGTTATGTATACCTCGCATTCACTTCTAAAGAATGTAAATGCGACACTTCCTTGCTAGGAAGTAGTGTTTGCAGGTGACTACCTATCGTAGCAATAGAGTTCTAGTGCTTCTTAGAACGCGATATCGCATCTCATTTCTATGTCTTATGATAAGATATAATATTCATTGCGGAGTGTCATGTATACCTCGTATTCACTTCAAAAGAATGTAAATGCGACTATTCCTTGCTAGGAAATAGCGTATGTAGATGCCTACGTATCGTAGCAATAGAGTTCTAATGCTTCTTAGATCGCGATACAGCATCTCATTTCCATGTTTCGTGATAAATTACAATATTCATTCCGAAGTGTCATGTATACCTCGAATTCACTTCAAAAGAATCTAAATGCGACACTTCCATGCTACGAAATAGCGTTTGCAGATATCTGCGCAACGAGGCAGTAGGGACCTAATGCTTCCTAAAACGCGATATCGCAACTTACTACTATGTTACATGATAAGATATAATGTTCATTGCGAAGTGCCATGCATACCTTGAATTCTCTTCAAAAGAATGTAAATGCGAACCTTCCTTGCTAGGAAATAGCGTTTGCAGATGTCGATGTATCGTAGCAATGGTGTTTTAATGCTTCTCAAAACGCGATATCGCATCTCATTTATATGTTTCGTGATAAAATATAATATTCATTGCGAAGTGTCATGTATACCTCGCATTCACTTCAGAAGAATGTAAGTGCGACACTTCCATGCTAGGAAATAGCGTTTGCAGATGTCTCCGCATCGTGGCCATAGAGTTCTAATGCTTCTTAAAACGCGATATCGCATCTCTCTTCTATGTTTCATGATAAGATATAATATTCATTAAGAAGTGTCATGTATACGACATATTCTCTCCAAACGAATGTAAATGCGACACTTCCTTGCACGGAAATGGCGTATTCAGATGTCTACGTATCGTAGCAATAGAGTTCTAATGCTACCTAAACCGCGATATCGCATCTCATTTCTATGTTTCGTGATAAGGTATAATATTCATTGCGAAATGTCATGTATACCTCGTATTCACTTCAGAAGAATGTAAGTGCGACACTTCCTTGCACGGAAATGGAGTATTCAGATGTCTACGTATCGTAGCAATAGAGTTCTAATGCTACCTAAATCGCGATATCGCATCTCATTTCTATGTTTCGTGATAAGATATAATATTCATTGCGAAATGTCATGTGTACCTCGTATTCACTTCAAAAGTATGTAAGTGCGACACTTCCTTGCACGGAAATGGCGTATTCAGATGTCTACGTATCGTAGCAATAGAGTTCTAATGCTACCTAAATCGCGATATCGCATCTCATTTCTATGTTTCGTGATAAGATATAATATTCATTGCGAAATGTCATGTATACCTCGTATTCACTTCAAAATAATGTAAATGCGACTATTGCTTGCTAGGAAATAGCGTTTGCAGATGTCTACGTATCGTAGCAATAGAGTACTAATGCTACTTAAATCGCGATATCGCATCTCATTTATATGTTTCCTGATAAGATATAATATTCATTGCGAAGTGTCATGTGTACCTCGTATTCACTTCAAAAGGATGTAAGCGCGACACCTCCATGCTAGGAAATAGCGTTTGCAGATGTCTCCGCATCGAGGCCATAGATTTCTAATGCTAATTAAAACGCAATATCGCATCCCTCTTCTATGCTTCACGATAAGATATAATATTAATTGCGAAGTATCATGTATACCTCGTAATCACTCCAAAAGAATGCAAATGCGACACTTCCTTGCTAGGAAACAGCGTACTCAGATGTCTACGTATCGTAGCAATAGTGTTCTAATGCTTCTTAAAACGCGATATCGCATCTCTCTTCTATGTTTCATGATAAGATATAATATTCATTAAGAAGTGTCGTGTATACGACGTATTCTCTCCAAACGAATGTAAATGCGACACTTCCTTGCACGGAAATGGCGTATTCAGATGTCTACGTATCGTAGCAATAGAGTTCTAATGCTACCTAAATCGCGATATCGCATCTCATTTCTATGTTTCGTGATAAGATATAATATTCATTGCGAAATGTCATGTATACCTCGTATTCACTTCAAAATAATGTAAATGCGACTATTGCTTGCTAGGAAATAGCGTTTGCAGATGTCTACGTATCGTAGCAATAGAGTACTAATGCTACTTAAATCGCGATATAGCATCTCATTTATATGTTTCCTGATAAGATATAATATTCATTGCGAAGTGTCATGTGTACCTCGTATTCACTTCAAAAGGATGTAAGCGCGACACCTCCATGCTAGGAAATAGCGTTTGCAGATGTCTCCGCATCGAGGCCATAGATTTCTAATGCTAATTAAAACGCAATATCGCATCCCTCTTCTATGCTTCACGATAAGATATAATATTAATTGCGAAGTATCATGTATACCTCGTAATCACTCCAAAAGAATGCAAATGCGACACTTCCTTGCTAGGAAACAGCGTACTCAGATGTCTACGTATCGTAGCAATAGTGTTCTAATGCTTCTTAAAACGCGATATCGCATCTCTCTTCTATGTTTCATGATAAGATATAATATTCATTAAGAAGTGTCGTGTATACGACGTATTCTCTCCAAACGAATGTAAATGCGACACTTCCTTGCACGGAAATGGCGTATTCAGATGTCTACGTATCGTAGCAATAAAGTTCTAATGCTTCTTAGATCGCGATACAGAATCTCATTTCCATGTTTCGTGATAAGTTATAATATTCATTCCGAAGTGTCATGTATACCTCGAATTCACTTCAAAAGAATCTAAATGCGACACTTCCATGCTAGGAAATAGCGTTTGCAGATATCTGCGCAACGAGGCAGTAGGGACCTAATGCTTCCTAAAACGCGATATCGCAACTTACTACTATGTTACATGATAAGATATAATGTTCATTGCGAAGTGCCATGCATACCTCGTATTCACTTCAAAGGAATGTAAATGCGAACCTTCCTTGCTAGGAAATAGCGTTTGCAGATGTCAATGTATCGTAGCAATGGAGTTTTAATGCTTGTCAAAACGCGATATCGCATCTCATTTATATGTTTCGTGATAAAATATAATATTCATTGCGAAGTGTCATGTATACCTCGTATTCACTTCAGAAGAATGTAAGTGCGACACTTCCATGCTAGGAAATAGCGTTTGCAGATGTCTCCGCATCGTGGCCATAGAGTTCTAATGCTTCTTAAAACGCGATATCGCATCTCTCTTCTATGTTTCATGATAAGATATAATATTCATTAAGAAGTGTCATGTATACGACATATTCTCTCCAAACGAATGTAAATGCGACACTTCCTTGCACGGAAATGGCGTATTCAGATGTCTACGTATCGTAGCAATAGAGTTCTAATGCTACCTAAATCGCGATATCGCATCTCATTTCTATGTTTCGTGATAAGGTATAATATTCATTGCGAAATGTCATGTATACCTCGTATTCACTCCAAAAGAATGTAAATGCGACTATTGCTTGCTAGGAAATAGCGTTTGCAGATGTCTACGCATCGTAGCAATAGAGTACTAATGCTACTTAAATCGCGATATCGCATCACATTTATATGTTTCGTGATAAGATATAATATTCATTGCCAAGTGTCATGTGTACCTCGTATTCACTTCAAAAGAATGTAAGTGCGACACTTCCTTGCACGGAAATGGCGTATTCAGATGTCTACGTATCGTAGCAATAGAGTTGTAATGCTACTTAAATCGCGATATCGCATCTCATTTCTATGCTTCGCGATAAGATATAATATTCATTGCGAAGCGTCATGTATACCTCGTATTCACTTCAAAAGAATGTAAATGCGACTATTCCTTGCTAGGAAATAGCGTTTGGAAATGACTACGTATCGTAGGAATAGAGCCCTAGTGCTTCTTAAAACGAGATGTCGCATTTCATTTCTATGTTACATGGTAAGATATAATATTCATTGCGAAGTGTCATGTATACCTCGTATTCACTTCAAAAGAATGTAAATGCGACTATTCCTTGCTAGGAAATAGCGTCTGCAGATGTTTACGCATCGAGGCAATAGAGTTCTAGTGCTTCTTAAAACGCGATATCGCATCTCACTTCTATGTTTCATGATTAGATATAATATTCATTGCGAAGTGTCATGTATACCACGTATTCTCTCCAAACGAATGTAAATGCAACACTTCCATGCTAGGAAATAGCGTCTGCAGATGTCTACACGTCGAGGCAATAGAGTTCTAATGCTTCTTAAAACGCGATGTCGCATCTCACTTCTATGTTACATGATAAAATATAATATTCATTAAGATGTGTCATGTATACCACGTATTCTCTCCAAACGCATGTAAATGCGACACATCCTTGCTAGGAAATAGCGTTTGCAGATGTCGACGTATCGTAGCAATAGTGCTTTAACTCTTCTTAAATCGCGATATCGCATCTCATTTCTATGTTTCATGATAAGATATAATATTCGTTGCGAAGTGTCATGTATACCTCCTATTCACTTCAAAAATATGTAAATGCGAGTATTCCTTGCTTGGAAATAGCGTTTGCAGATGTCTACGTATCGTAGCAATAGAGTTCGTATGTTACTTAAATCGCGAGATCACATCTCTTTTCTATGTTTCGTGATAAGGTATAATATTCATTGCGAAGTGTCATGTATACCTCGTATTCACTTCAAAAAAATGTATGTGCGACACTTCCTTGCAAGGAAATAGCGTTTGCAGATGTCTCCGCATTGAGGCCATAGAGTTCTAATGCTTCTTAAAACGCGATATCGCATCTCTCTTCTATGTTTCATGATAAGGTATAATATTCATTGCGAAGTGTCATGTATGCCTCGTATTCATTTCAAAAGAATGTAAGTGCGACACTTCCATGCTAGGAAATAGCGCATTCAGATGTCTACGTATCGTAGCAATAGAGTTGTAGTGCTACTTAAATCGCGATATCGCATCTCATTTCTATGTTTCGCGATAAGATACAATATTCATTGCGAATTGTCATGTATACCTCGTATTCACTCCAAACGAATGTAGATGCGACACTTCCTTGCTAGGAAATAGCGTTTGCAGATATCTGCGCATCGAGGCAATAGGGATCTAATGCTTCTTAAAACGCGATATCGCATCTCACTTCTATGTTACATGATAAGATATAATGTTCATTGCGAAGTGTCATGCATACCTCGTATTCACTTCAAAAGAATGTAAACGCGACTATTCCTTGCTGGGAAATAGCGTTTGCAGATGCCTACGTATCGTAGCAATAGAGTTCTAATGCTTCTTAGATCGCGATATCGCATCTCATTTCCATGTTTCGTGATAAGTTATAATATTCATTCCGAAGTGTCATGTATACCTCGAATTCACTTCAAAAGAATCTAAATGCGACACTTTCAGGCCAGGAAATAGCGTCTGCAGATGTCTACACGTCGAGGCAATAGAGTTCTAATGCTTCTTAAAACGCGATGTCGCATCTCACTTCTATGTTTCATGATGAGATATAATATTCATTGCGAAGTGTCATGTATACCTCGTAATGTAAATGCGACGATACCTTGCAAGGAAATAGCGTTTGCAGATGCCTACGTATCGTAGCAATATAGTTCTAATGCTTCTTAAAACGCGATAAAGCATCTCTTCTATACGTTTCGTGATAAGATATGATATTCATTGCGAAGTGTCATGTATACCTCGTATTCACTTCAAAAGAATGTAACTGCGAAACTTCCATGCTAGGAAATAGCGTTTGCAGATATCTCCGCATCGAGGCAATAGAGTCCTAATGCTCCTTAAAACGCGATATCGCATCTCACTTCTATGTTTCATGATAAGATATAATATTCATTGCGAAGTGTCATGTATACCTCGTATTCACTTCAAAAGAATGTAAATGCGACTATTCCTTGCTAGGAAATAGCGTATGCAGATGCCTACGTATCGTAGCAATAGAGTTCTAATGCTTCTTAGATCGCGATATAGCATCTCACTTCCATGTTTCGTGATAAGTTATAATATTCATTCCGAAGTGTCATGTATACCTCGAATTCACTTCAAAAGAATCTAAATGCGACACTTCCATGCTAGGAAATAGCGTTTGCAGATATCTGCGCAACGAGGCAGTAGGGACCTAATGCTTCCTAAAACGCGATATCGCAACTTACAGCTATGTTACATGATAAGACGTAATGTTCATTGCGAAGTGCCATGCATACCTCGTATTCACTTCAAAAGAATGTAAATGCGAACCTTCCTTGCTAGGAAATAGCGTTTGCAGATGTCGATGTATCGTAGCAATGGAGTATTAATGCTTCTCAAAACGCGATATCGCATCTCATTTATATGTTTCGTGATCAGATATAATATTCATTGCGAAGTGTCATGTATACCTCGTATGCACTTCAGAAGAATGTAAGTGCGACACTTCCATGCTAGGAAATAGCGTTTGCAGATGTCTCCGCATCGTGGCCATAGGGTTCTAATGCTTCTTAAAACGCGATATCGCATCTCTCTTCTATGTTTCATGATAAGATATAATATTCATTAAGAAGTGTCATGTATACGACGTATTCTCTCCAAACGAATGTAAATGCGACTCTTCCTTGCACGGAAATGGCGTATTCAGATGTCTACGTTTCGTAGCAATAGAGTTCTAATGCTACCTAAATCGCGATATCGCATCTCATTTCTATGTTTCGTGATAAGATATAATATTCATTGCGAAATGTTATGTATACCTCGTATTCACTTCAAAAGAATGTAAATGCGACTATTGCTTGCTAGGAAATAGCGTTTGCAGATGTCTACGTATCGTAGCAATAGAGTACTTATGCTACTTAAATCGCGATATCGCATCTCATTTATATGTTTCCTGATAAGATATAATATTCATTGCCAAGTGTCATGTGTACCTCGTATTCACTTCAAAAGAATGTAAGTGCGACACCTCCATGCTAGGAAATAGCGTTTGCAGATGTCTCCGCATCGAGGCCATAGATTTCTAGTGCTAATTAAAACGCAATATCGCATCCCTCTTCTATGCTTCACGATAAGATATAATATTCATTGCGAAGTATCTTGTACACCTCGTAATCACTCCAAAAGAATGCAAATGCGACACTTCCTTGCTAGGAAAGAGCGTACTCAGATGTCTACGTATCGTAGCAATAGTGTTCTAATGCTTCTTAAAACGCGATATCGCATCTCACTTCTATGTTACATGGTAAGATATAATGTTCATTGCGAAGTGTCATCTATACCTCGTATCCTCTCCAAACGAATGTAAGTGCGACTATTGCTTGCTAGGAAATAGCGTTTGCAGATGTCTACGCATCGAGGCAATAGTGTTCTAATGCTTCTTAAAACGCGATATCGCATCTCCCTTCCATGTTTCATGATAAGATATAATATTCATTAAGAAGTGTCATGTATACCACATATTCTCTCCAAACGAATGTAAATGCGACTCTTCCATGCTTGGAAATAGCGTCTGCAGATGTCCACACGTCGAGGCAATAGAGTTCTAATGCTTCTTAAAACGCGATGTCGCATCTCACTTCTATGATACATGATAAGATATAATGTTCATTGCGAAGTGTCATGTATACCTCGTATTCACTTCAAAAGAATGTAAATGCGAATCTTCCTCGCGCGGAAATAGCGTTTGCAGGTGTCTACGTATCGTAGAAATAGAGTTCTAATGCTTCTCATAATGCGATATAGCATCTCATATCTATGCTTCATGATAAGATATAATATTCATTGCGAAGTGTCATGTATACCTCGTATTAACTCCAAACGAATGTAAATGCGACACTTCCATGCTAGGAAATAGCGTTTGCAGATATCTGCGCAACGAGGCAATAGGGACCTAATGCTTCCTAAAACGCGATATCGCATCTTACTACTATGTTACATGACAAGATATAATGTTCATTGCGAAGTGCCATGCATACCTCGTATTCACTTCAAAAGAATGTAAATGCGAACCTTCCTTGCTAGGAAATAGCGTTTGCAGATGTCGAAGTATCGCAGCAATGGAGTTTTAATGCTTCTCAAAACGCGATATCGCATCTCATTTATATGTTTCGTGATAAGATATTATATTCATTGCGAAGTGTCATGTATACCTCGAATTCACTTCAAAAGAATCTAAATGCGACACTTCCTTGCTAGGAAATAGCGTTTGCAGATATCTGCGCAACGAGGCAATAGGGACCTAATGCTTCTTAAAACGCGATATCGCATCTCACTACTATGTTACATGATAAGATATAATGTTCATTGCGAAATGCCATGTATACCTCGTATTCACTTCAAAAGAATGTAAATGCGAATCTTCCTTTCTAGGAAATAGCGTTTGCAGATGCCTACGTATCGTTGCAATAGAGTTCTAATGCTTCTTAAAACGCGACATCGCATCTCACTTCTATGATTCATGATAAGATATAATATTCATTGCGAAGTGTCATCTATACCTCGTATTCTCTCCAAACGAATGTAAGTGCGACTATTGCTTGCTAGGAAATAGCGTTTGCAGATGTCTACTCATCGAGGCAATAGTGTTCTAATGCTTCTTAAAACGCGATATCGCATCTCTCTTCTATGTTTCATGATAAGATATAATCTTCATTAAGAAGTGTCATGTATACCACGTATTCTCTCCAAACGAATGTAAATGCGACACTTCCATGCTTGGAAATAGCGTCTGCAGATGTCCACACGTCGAGGCAATAGAGTTCTAATGCTTCTTAAAACGCGACATCGCATCTCACTTCTATGATTCATGATAAGATATAATATTCATTGCGAAGTGTCATGTATACCTCGTATTCACTTCAAAAGAATGTAAATGCGAATCTTCCTCGCGCGGAAATAGCGTTTGCAGGTTTCTACGTATCGTAGAAATAGAGTTCTAATGCTTCTCATAATGCGATATAGCATCTCATATCTATGCTTCATGATAAGATATAATATTCATTGCGAAGTGTCATGTATACCTCGTATTAACTCCAAACGAATGTAAATGCGACACTTCCATGCTAGGAAATAGCGTTTGCAGATATCTGCGCAACGAGGCAATAGGGACCTAATGCTTCCTAAAACGCGATATCGCATCTTACTACTATGTTACATGACAAGATATAATGTTCATTGCGAAGTGCCATGCATACCTCGTATTCACATCAAAAGAATGTAAATGCGAACCTTCCTTGCTAGGAAATAGCGTTTGCAGATGTCGAAGTATCGCAGCAATGGAGTTTTAATGCTTCTCAAAACGCGATATCGCATCTCATTTATATGTTTCGTGATAAGATATTATATTCATTGCGAAGTGCCATGTATACCTCGAATTCACTTCAAAAGAATCTAAATGCGACACTTCCTTGCTAGGAAATAGCGTTTGCAGATATCTGCGCAACGAGGTAATAGGGACCTAATGCTTCTTAAAACGCGATATCGCATCTCACTACTATGTTACATGATAAGATATAATGTTCATTGCGAAGTGCCATGTATACCTCGTATTCACTTCAAAAGAATGTAAATGCGAATCTTCCTTTCTAGGAAATAGCGTTTGCAGATGCCTACGTATCGTTGCAATAGAGTTCTAATGCTTCTTAAAACGCGACATCGCACCTCACTTCTATGATTCATGATAAGATATAATATTCATTGCGAAGTGTCATCTATACCTCGTATTCTCTCCAAACGAATGTAAGTGCGACTATTGCTTGCTAGGAAATAGCGTTTGCAGATGTCTACTCATCGAGGCAATAGTGTTCTAATGCTTCTTAAAACGCGATATCGCATCTCTCTTCTATGTTTCATGATAAGATATAATCTTCATTAAGAAGTGTCATGTATACCACGTATTCTCTCCAAACGAATGTAAATGCGACACTTCCATGCTTGGAAATAGCGTCTGCAGATGTCCACACGTCGAGGCAATAGAGTTCTAATGCTTCTTAAAACGCGACATCGCATCTCACTTCTATGATTCATGATAAGATATAATATTCATTGCGAAGTGTCATGTATACCTCGTATTCACTTCAAAAGAATGTAAATGCGACTATTGCTTGCTAGGAAATAGCCTTTGCAGATGTCTACGTATCGTAGCAATAGAGTACTAATGCTACTTAAATCGCGATATCGCATCTCATTTATATGTTTCCTGATAAGATATAATATTCATTGCCAAGTGTCATGTGTACCTCGTATTCACTTCAAAAGAATGTAAGTGCGACACCTCCATGCTAGGAAATAGCGTTTGCAGATGTCTCCGCATCGGGGCCATAGATTTCTAATGCTAATTAAAACGCAATATCGCATCCCTCTTCTATGCTTCACGATAAGATATAATATTCATTGCGAAGTGTCATGTATACCTCGTATTCACTTCAAAAGAATGTGAATGCGAATCTTCCCTGCTAGGAAATAGCGCTTGCAGATGTCTACGTTTCGTAGCAATAGTGATCTAATTCTTCTTAGAACGCGATATCGCATCTCATTTCTATTCTTCATGATGAGATATAATGTTCATTGCGAAGTGTCATGTATACCTCGTATTCACTTCAAAAGAATGTAAATGCGAATCTTCCTTGCTCGGAAATAGCGTTTGCAGGTGTCTACGTATCGAGGCCATAGAGTTCTAATGCTTCTTAAAACGCGATATCGCATCTCATTCCTTTGTTTCATGACATGATATAATATTCAGTGCGAAGTGTTACGTATACCTGGTCCACACTCCAAAAGAATGTAAATGACACACTTCCCTGCTAGAAAATAGCGTTTCCGTATCTCTACGTATCGAAGCAATAGAGTTGTCGTGCTTCTTAATTGGCGATATCGCAACGCAGTTCTATGTTTCATGATAAGATATAATATTCATTGCGAACTGTTATGTATGCCTCGTCTAAACTTCAAAAGAATGTAAATGCACACACTTCCTTGCTAGGAAATAGCGTTTCAGGATGTCTACGTATCGAAACTATAGAGTTTTAATGCTTCTTAAAACGCGATATCGCCTCTCATTTCTATGTTGCATGATGAAATAATGATTGCGAAGTGTTATGTATACGTCGTCTATACTTCAAAAGAATGTAAATGCCACATTTCCTTGCTAGGAAGTAGCGTCTCCAGATATCTAAGAATCGAAGCAATAGAGTTGTAGTGGTTCATAAAACGCGACATCGCATCTCACTTCTATGATTCATGATAAGATATAATATTCATTGCGAAGTGTCATCTATACCTCGTATTCTCTCCAAACGAATGTAAGTGCGACTATTGCTTGCTAGGAAATAGCGTTTGCAGATGTCTACTCATCGAGGCAATAGTGTTCTAATGCTTCTTAAAACGCGATATCGCATCTCTCTTCTATGTTTCATGATAAGATATAATCTTCATTAAGAAGTGTCATGTATACCACGTATTCTCTCCAAACGAATGTAAATGCGACACTTCCATGCTTGGAAATAGCGTCTGCAGATGTCCACACGTCGAGGCAATAGAGTTCTAATGCTTCTTAAAACGCGACATCGCATCTCACTTCTATGATTCATGATAAGATATAATATTCATTGCGAAGTGTCATGTATACCTCGTATTCACTTCAAAAGAATGTAAATGCGAATCTTCCTCGCGCGGAAATAGCGTTTGCAGGTTTCTACGTATCGTAGAAATAGAGTTCTAATGCTTCTCATAATGCGATATAGCATCTCATATCTATGCTTCATGATAAGATATAATATTCATTGCGAAGTGTCATGTATACCTCGTATTAACTCCAAACGAATGTAAATGCGACACTTCCATGCTAGGAAATAGCGTTTGCAGATATCTGCGCAACGAGGCAATAGGGACCTAATGCTTCCTAAAACGCGATATCGCATCTTACTACTATGTTACATGACAAGATATAATGTTCATTGCGAAGTGCCATGCATACCTCGTATTCACATCAAAAGAATGTAAATGCGAACCTTCCTTGCTAGGAAATAGCGTTTGCAGATGTCGAAGTATCGCAGCAATGGAGTTTTAATGCTTCTCAAAACGCGATATCGCATCTCATTTATATGTTTCGTGATAAGATATTATATTCATTGCGAAGTGCCATGTATACCTCGAATTCACTTCAAAAGAATCTAAATGCGACACTTCCTTGCTAGGAAATAGCGTTTGCAGATATCTGCGCAACGAGGTAATAGGGACCTAATGCTTCTTAAAACGCGATATCGCATCTCACTACTATGTTACATGATAAGATATAATGTTCATTGCGAAGTGCCATGTATACCTCGTATTCACTTCAAAAGAATGTAAATGCGAATCTTCCTTTCTAGGAAATAGCGTTTGCAGATGCCTACGTATCGTTGCAATAGAGTTCTAATGCTTCTTAAAACGCGACATCGCACCTCACTTCTATGATTCATGATAAGATATAATATTCATTGCGAAGTGTCATCTATACCTCGTATTCTCTCCAAACGAATGTAAGTGCGACTATTGCTTGCTAGGAAATAGCGTTTGCAGATGTCTACTCATCGAGGCAATAGTGTTCTAATGCTTCTTAAAACGCGATATCGCATCTCTCTTCTATGTTTCATGATAAGATATAATCTTCATTAAGAAGTGTCATGTATACCACGTATTCTCTCCAAACGAATGTAAATGCGACACTTCCATGCTTGGAAATAGCGTCTGCAGATGTCCACACGTCGAGGCAATAGAGTTCTAATGCTTCTTAAAACGCGACATCGCATCTCACTTCTATGATTCATGATAAGATATAATATTCATTGCGAAGTGTCATGTATACCTCGTATTCACTTCAAAAGAATGTAAATGCGACTATTGCTTGCTAGGAAATAGCCTTTGCAGATGTCTACGTATCGTAGCAATAGAGTACTAATGCTACTTAAATCGCGATATCGCATCTCATTTATATGTTTCCTGATAAGATATAATATTCATTGCCAAGTGTCATGTGTACCTCGTATTCACTTCAAAAGAATGTAAGTGCGACACCTCCATGCTAGGAAATAGCGTTTGCAGATGTCTCCGCATCGGGGCCATAGATTTCTAATGCTAATTAAAACGCAATATCGCATCCCTCTTCTATGCTTCACGATAAGATATAATATTCATTGCGAAGTGTCATGTATACCTCGTATTCACTTCAAAAGAATGTGAATGCGAATCTTCCCTGCTAGGAAATAGCGCTTGCAGATGTCTACGTTTCGTAGCAATAGTGATCTAATTCTTCTTAGAACGCGATATCGCATCTCATTTCTATTCTTCATGATGAGATATAATGTTCATTGCGAAGTGTCATGTATACCTCGTATTCACTTCAAAAGAATGTAAATGCGAATCTTCCTTGCTCGGAAATAGCGTTTGCAGGTGTCTACGTATCGAGGCCATAGAGTTCTAATGCTTCTTAAAACGCGATATCGCATCTCATTCCTTTGTTTCATGACATGATATAATATTCAGTGCGAAGTGTTACGTATACCTGGTCCACACTCCAAAAGAATGTAAATGACACACTTCCCTGCTAGAAAATAGCGTTTCCGTATCTCTACGTATCGAAGCAATAGAGTTGTCGTGCTTCTTAATTGGCGATATCGCAACGCAGTTCTATGTTTCATGATAAGATATAATATTCATTGCGAACTGTTATGTATGCCTCGTCTAAACTTCAAAAGAATGTAAATGCACACACTTCCTTGCTAGGAAATAGCGTTTCAGGATGTCTACGTATCGAAACTATAGAGTTTTAATGCTTCTTAAAACGCGATATCGCCTCTCATTTCTATGTTGCATGATGAAATAATGATTGCGAAGTGTTATGTATACGTCGTCTATACTTCAAAAGAATGTAAATGCCACATTTCCTTGCTAGGAAGTAGCGTCTCCAGATATCTAAGAATCGAAGCAATAGAGTTGTAGTGGTTCATAAAACGCGATATCGCACCTCACTTCTATGTTGCATGATAAGACATAATATTCACTGCGAATTGTTGTGTTTACCTCGTATACACTTCAAAATAATGTAAATGCCACACTTCCTTGTATACCTCGTTTGCACTTCAGAAGAATGTAAATGCCACACTACCTTGCTAGGAAATGCAATTCCAGATGTCTATGTATCGAAGCTGTATAGTTCTAATGCTTCTTAAAACGCGATATCGCATCTCATTTCTATGTTTCATGATGTGATATAATATTCATTACGAAGAGTCATGTATACCTCGTCTACACTTCAAAAGAATGTAAATAACACACCTCCTTGCTAGGAAATAGCATTTCCACATGTATTCGTATCGAAGCTATAGGGTTCTAATGCTTCTTAAAACGAGACATCGCATCTCAGTTCTATGTTTCATGACAAGATATAATGTTCATTGCCAAGAGTCATGTATACCTGGTACTCACTTCAAAAGAAAGGAAATGTGACACTTCCTTGCTAGGAAATAGCGTTTGCAGATGTCTTCGTATCGTAGCAATAGAGTTCTAATGCCTCTTAAATCGCAATATCGCATCTCATTTCTATGTTTCGTGATTAGATATAATATTCATTGCGAAGTGTCATGTATACCTCGCATTCATTTCAAAGGAATGTAAATGCGCCACTTCCTTGCTAGGAAATAGCGTTTGCAGATTTCTACGTATCGTAGCAATGGAGTTCTAATGCTTCTTAAAACGCGATATCGCATCTCATTTCTATGTCTCTTGATAAGATATAATATTCATTGTGGAGTGTCACGTAAACTTCATATTCGCGATATCGCATCTCATTCCTATGTTTCATGATAAGATATAATATTCATTGTGGAGTGACACTTATACCTCGCATAGACTTCAAATGAATGTAAATGCTACACTTTCTTGCTAGGAAATATAGTTTGCTGATGCCTACGTATCGAAATAATAGAGTTCTTATGCTTCTTAAAACGAGATGTCGCATTTCATATCTATGTTTCATGATAAGATATAATATTCATTGCGAAGTGACATGTGTACCTCGTATTCACTTCACAAGAATGTAAATGCGACACTTCCTTCCTAGGAAATAGCGTTTCCAGAAGTCTACGTATCGTAGCAATAGAATTCTAATGCTTCTCAAAACGCGATATCACATCTCACTTCTATGTTTCATGATAAGATATAATATTCATTGCGAAGTGTCACTTACACCTCGCATACACTTCAAATGAATGTAAATGCGACACTTCATTGCTAGAATATAGCGTTTGCAGATCTCTACGTATCGTAGCAATAGAGTTCTAATGCTAATAAAAACGCGATACTGCATCTCATTTCTATGTTTCATGATAAGATATAATATTCATTGTGGAGTGTCAGGTAAGCTTCGTATTCACTTCAAATGATTGTAAATGCGGCACTTCCTTGCTGGGAAATGGCGTTTGCAGATGTCTACGTATCGTAGCAATAGAGTTCTCATGCTTCTCAAAACGCGATATCGAATCACATTTCTATGTTTCATGATAAGATATAATATTCATTGCGAAGTCTCATGTATACCTCGTATTCACTTCACAAGAATGTAAATGCGACACTTCCTTCCTAGGAAATAGCGTTTCCAGATATCTACGTATCGCAGCCATAGAGTTCTAATGCATCTTAAAACGCTATATCGCAACACATTTCTATGTTTCTTGATAAGATATAACATTAATTGCGAAGTGTCATCTATACCTTGTATTCACTTCAAAAGAATGAAAATGCGACTATTCCTTGCTAGGAAATAGCGTTTGAAGGTATCTACGTATCGTAGCAATAGGGTTCTAATGCTTCTCAAGACGCGATATCGCATCTCATTTCTATATTTCATGATAAGATATAATATTCCTAGCGAAGTGTTATGTATACCTCGTCTGCACTTCAAAAGAATGTAAATGCCACACTTCCTTGCTAGGAAATGCATTTCCAGATGTCTACATATCGAAAAAATGGAGATCTAATGCTTCTTAAAACTCGATACCGCATCTCATTTCTATGTTTCATGGTAAGGTATAATATTCATCGGGACGTGTTGCATACATCGTCTACACTTCAAAGGAATGAAAATGCCACGCATCCTTGCTAGGAAATGCGTTTCCAGATGTCTACGTATCGAAGCAATGTATTTCTATTGCTTCTTAAAACGCGATATCGGATCTTATTTCTATGTTTCATGATAAGATATAATATTCATTGCGAAGTGTTATGTATACCTCGTCTACACTTCAAAAGATTGTAAATGCCACACATCCTTGCTAGGAAATGCCTTTCCAGATATGTACGTATCGAAGCACTAGCATCTCATTTCTGTGTTTCATGATAAGATATAATATTCATTGCGAAGTGTTATGTATACCTCGTCTACACTTCAAAAGAATGCAAATGCCACACTTCTTGGCTAGGAAATTTCGTTTCTAGATGTCTACGCATCGAAGCAGTAGGTTTATAACTCTTTATAAAACGCGATATCGCATATCAGTTCTAAGTCACATGATAAGATGTAATTTCAATGCAACGCGTTATGTATATCTTCTCTACACTTCAAATGAATGTAAATGCATCACTTCCTTGCTACGGAATTTCGTTTCTATATCTGAAGGTTTAGAAGCAATAGAGTTCTAATGCTTCGTAAAACGCGGCTGCGCATCTTACTTCTATATTTCATGATAAGATGTAGTATTCATAGCATCGCGTTATGTTTATCTGCTTCTGCACATGAATTGAGTGTGAACCCTACACTTTCTTGCCCGGGGATAGCGTTTCTAGATGTCCTGGTGCCGAAGCATTTAATTTGTCATGCTTCATGCACCTCAATATCGCATTTCATATAAACAGTTCAAAGTAAGTTAGAAGGTTGTAAAGCTCTATGCATCGCATTATGCTTATCTGCTTTTGTGCTTTATAATGCTCTGGGATGTGAGAAGGTCCTCAACCATCCTTAACCCCCTAAAGAGAAGTCAAAAGTCCAGCGGCTCTGCAGGTGGGCCATGGGAGCGCGGCGCGCGAGACGCTACGCAATTTAAATGATCAGGAGGATCCCCTCAGGGACACCCAAGGGGGCGAGAAGAGGAAATCGCCAAAATCCACTGATCGATGGACCCGAACAATACCGAAGCCTACAGCCCACTCCACCAAGGAGCCCCGAGGAGGATGCAGGAGACCCGAGGACCACCAGCGAATTCAAGGAACCTGAAGAAGAGAACGTGAGAGCTTATTCGCTAAAGCGTCCCATTTCTTGTGTCGCATATTGTATATTGTATCTTATATCGTGAAGCGAGTTATGATACCCGGTAATTTGCGGCGTGTTGTGTAGTTTCCCGTAGCCCTTGTTAGTTAAACCCACGTCGAGACCATAAATAAACATGCCGTGACTTCAGTATCTCGCGACCTGAGTGTGTGTACTTGGCTAGGCGTAGTCGAGAAGAGGAGCATTTCGAAGTTTCAAGGGTTGTTCCGCCCCAGGGTTCCCGGGGTCGTGTAGTCTATCCCTTTGCTACTTTCTGAGCAGCTGGCGCCCAAGAAAAGTTGTACGTGAGCGGATACCTTGGAACGATAGATCGCTTTAGATTAAAGTACGTTTTACACCTTAAAGCATTTAGATAATTAACCCCTTCGAGTTTCTCTGACTTACTATATATAGGTTTCCGTCACAACTAATAGGAACCATCACTTTACATAGATATATAGAACACACACAGTTTTAAACGTAGAATTGAGAATTTGAGAACTTACTTTGAAACGTTAGTAGTGAGGAATTCCATCGGATTTCATAGAAATTCAGAACTTACTTGCTATGAAACATAGGCAGATAAGAGCCATCGCGTTGCTTAGAACTTTAGAACTTGCTTACTTCAACAAAGATTTCTATTGGCTTCGTCCGTTCTTTTAGAAGAGTTTTTGATAAACCACATACTTTTCACGCTTCTGATATCTTTGAAAGTTCGCGAGATGTAATCGTTTAAGTTTTAAAATGATTACTTAGTGTGGATTATTATTTAGTAACTCGCTCATAAACGAGTCTGCATAGGATTTAATCCATAAGTTTTTAAGCCTGGAATTTATGCAGTTATTTGTTATTCACTTATTGCTTAAACGACGAAGATTCTGACCACTTCAAAATGGTTGACTTTCATCAATTTTCTTAAAAATTGAAATACAGCCCAACTGCTTGCATTAAAGACTGTAATTAAAGCTTTCGAAACATTTTACCTCTTATAGATGAATTCTGGAATTGAAATTGAATGTTTGACTTATCTAACTCCTGTTTAGACATTTTTCTATTGGAATGTTCAAGTATTTTTCATATTCGTAATTATTAAAAATGTTTTACTTGATTCTTTTATTTAATATTTAGAATTTTCTGAGAAATATTATTTATCGTAATGAACTATATAATTGCAATTATAATTCTTTATGAAATAATAATAACAGAAAGGTATGTATCCATTCTTGTAGTTTTGTAAAGAGTATCTAATCTTACTATCTAAAATGAAACATTGAGATCTGTTTACAATCTAATGGAATTTAATTACCTTTTTATTCAAATTCACAATGATAATCTTCCATAGTTCAACAATTTTGTGAGCTGTCCTCAGGAATCCGCAGCTCAGTACTTATAAAATGAACGACACAAAGAACAGCCTAACCAAACGTATTCGAACCGATTTTTCAATACTAATCTTATCATGTTTAACTTATGCTGCAAACTATTGAAATGCCCTTCGAAAAGTGTTTATTCACAGTGAAGTAAACGGTAAGTATTACGCCTTCCACCACTGTTTACAATACGTATGTTTCATTTACTATCAAAACCGTGAGTATTATCGCCTTTCTTTACTTTTTGTAACCTTCAATGCCTTCATGTTACAGATCGTTAAACTTGCTTTAAAATGCTCTATCGCATTACGGAAGAATGGACATACCAATTCATTTTAAAAAATGAAGGTAACCTTCATATGTCCAACATAACTCCACTTACAAAAAAACTATTTTCATCAACGGATGGCCCTTTGTACTATGCAATTTTATATTAGCAAAAACTTCTATGAAACTTATAGTTTCGTGGATATCTGAGGTGCTAATTATTACTGCCCCACCCTGTATATTGTTATGGATGTGTCCAACAAGGCAACGATGAACAGAGTTAAAATTTAATATTATGATGTTTATTATTTTACTTATAGTATATTTGTTTTTCTGGAATTTTGCCAAAAAACAATGTTCACGATGTCGACAGATGAATATATTTGCCTTAGAATTACAAGAGCCAACAATTTCGAAAGTAGAATATTACTTTACTTCGCTAACCGAATCATTGCAAACGTTAAGTAAAGTGCGTGCCTTTCAAAACAGTCAGATGCAAATTACGATACAACGTTTCCAAGAAATGGTACGTGCCACTGTTTTTTAATTTCCGTTTATTTAATCAAAGGAAATTTAATTGAAATATTCGCAAAATTTGAGGACAAAAAGCTTTTGTAATTTTACGCAACATATATGATGGTGATAAAGGATAAGTATACGGAACTGAAAATGGAAAGTAGCGAGCAGAAAAAGAAACTGATGGAGCTACAAAGTAGATTGATACATCCGTCAAATGATGATTCTAGGTTAATAAAATCTGTTAATGAAAGAACTATTGCAAAAATCAAGTATAATCAATATTACTTCTGCCCAAAGGCTATAATAGAATTGGACCGAAATGGGTACAAAACAGGCAATTATATCTATACGTTCTATTCTATGCAAAGGCAAATATTTCAAAGAGAGAAGATGTGTTACTTACAAATTACTTATGTTCCTAGATATCTCACTAATTGAGGCTTCTTGTCTTGCAGAACTTATCATTCATGTAACATGTAAAGGGGTCGAAGAATAGTAAAAGATTTTTATATTTCATAGCCTCACTTGATACGTCGATTGGATCACGTAAAATATCGGACATTAATTGCATCTACATCTTCAGACCTTAAATATATAATTGCAACAACATATTTAATAGCGTTTTAATAACATTTTTCTAATTGTTTATATCTATGTCTAATAAATATATATTAATCGAATAAGTTGCTTTACCAAAGAATAAAAGTATCTGAGGCTTACAAATCGGAGCATTACATAACAAACGTGCATCACATATATAATATTACATGTAACAAAGGATGAAGACCAAAAAGATCGTACATAAGTTGAATCCACAATGCGGTCATAGAGATACAGAATCGGCAAAAATTCCAAACAATAATTTAAAAATTCAAAAAGGGGGGAGTGAAAATCCATCACCTTGACGATGATAAGGAACAAGTCTGCCTCATGCACTACAATATCCCAAACAGCCAGCGATTGGCACGCCAATGACAACGGATGGAACGAATTCCGTGACAGAACTGTGCTAACAAAGTGCTCCTACTCAGCTTTCGAAATGGTATACTGTTAGTACTGGGGCGGCATTCGTATCACGGCACTATTAAAGCACCGAGATATAGCACACGGGCTACACGGCCGTGACAATGACACTATCAGCTCACCATAGCTACACGCGTGGTTGTGGCGTAGGCTGACATTTACTAATGGGGAAGCTGTTTCCATAAAAATTATAAGCAAATATGAAAAATGACTAAACTGTGCAATTTATTTATTTTGATTCCAATATAGATACACCGGCACAAAACAAAGATATAAGAATTCGATTTTATTATTTTCTATAAACTAGCTCGATAGGGCGATTTTTTCCATAAAGTCGATAATTACTTTGTCATAAAAATATATACACTTATTTTATATATATTTTCTTCAATTTATTGTTACAAATTCATGCAATTGAGGGTTACATTAAATACGATGACTGCATGTTATTTCAAAAATTACACAAGGCGAAGTTAGGGACGCAACAGCATGAATTTTTATTTTATAAGTAATATTTTTTTTATAAATAATATTTTTAGTCTATGATGGATTTAAAGAAATATATACGACTCGCTCAATAACTATAAATATAGGAAAACGACCATCAAAATGTCTATCAATACTCATATGCTGAACATCTACTGACATCTAACGGTTCTAATTTGTATGAAAGCACAGGTTCCCCATTGCCAAATGTGATCCTGCGTCATTTCTGAGGATATTCATGAATGGAGCGATGATACGCGTGTCACCATGGTGCTGGTTCTGCGCGATTCGCTTGTCTAGAACGTGCTGGTAACACGTTCTGGCATTTTAGTCAACGAATCCGGTCACAGATGACTACGAATCAGTTGACACTCCTCGGAAGTGGCAATATAGTGCCGGCATGGTGTCGCTACCATCTTGCCGTTTGTTATCTGGGATGCTTTTTAGTGCATTATTCGGAATTGCATTTGAACACATAGCTACTTAATCGCAAATTTGTATGTACTGTGACGTGGTGAAGTCACAAGGCTCGCTCACCCCCCCCCCCTGCTTCGGTTAGACTAGCTCGCAGATCACCACCCATGCGAGAAGCGCGACACGGACCATCGCGATAGCTGTATCTGCGAGGAGCGTGAAATACACGATGGTAGAACCTCCTCCTCCCCCCCCCCCCCCCCCCCCTTCGTTTCACTCTCTCCGTTCTACGGATTAGACTGGCGAGCTGATGGAAGAAGAGACCCATAAGACGCCTCTTCGGCGGATAATAAGACCGCGGGTTCGCGGAAGGGCTGTGCGCCGAGGTAGCGTGACAGGCTCGACGGTGGAGGAGTCGGGAAGTGAGCAAGAAGAGACACTGAAGCCCGAAGGATAGGATCCAGAGTTCTGCAACGATAAGACCGCTGCCATAGTCCATGGAGACAAACAGAATGGTTCTCGGGTGTGAGAAGGACCTCTACCCCTCCCCATTAGAACTCTATTGCTTCGATACGTAGACATCTGGAAACGCTATTCCCTAGCAACGAAGTGTTGCATTTAGATTCTTTTGACGTGTAGACGAGAATACATGACACTTCGCAATGAAGATTATATCTTATCATGAAACATAGAAATGAGATGCGATATCGCGTTTTAAGAAGCATGAGAACACTAATGCTACGATAAGCAGCCATCTGCAAACGATATTTCCTAGCAAGGAAGTGTTGCATTTACATTCTTTTGATTTGTAGACGAGAATACATGACACTTCGCAATGAATATTATATCTTATCTTGAAACACAGAAGTGAGGTGCGATATCGGGTTCTAACTTGCATTAGAACTCTATTGCTACGATACGTAGACATTTGCAAACGCTATTTCCTAGCATGGAAGTGTCGGATTTACATTCTTTTGAAGCGAATGCGAGGTATACGTAACACATCGCAAAGAATATTATATGCTATCATGAAACATAGGTATGAGATACGATATCCCGTTTTAAGAAGCATGAGAACGATAATGCTACGATACGTAGCCATCTGCAAACGCTATTTCCTCTCAAGGAAGTGTCGCATTTACATTCATTTGACGTGTAGACGAGAATACATGCCACTTCGCAATGAATATTATATCTTATCATGAAACATAGGTATGAGATGCGATATCGCGTTTTAAGAAGCATTAGAACTCTATTCCTACGATACGTAGACATCCGCAAACGCTATTTCCTAGCAAGGAAGTGTCGCATTTACATTCTTTTGAAGTGAATGCGAGGTATACATATCACTCCACAATGCATATTATATCTTATCATGAAACATAGAAATGAGACGCAATATCGTGATTTCAGAAGCTTTAGAATTCTATTGCTTCGATACGTAGACATCTGCAAACGCTACTTCCTAGCAAGGAAGTGTGGCATTTACATTCTTTTGATGTGTAGCCGATGCGTACATAACACTTCGCAATATATGTGATATCTTATCGCGAAACATAGACATGAGATGCGATATAACGTTTTAAGAAGCATTGGAACTCCATTGCTTCGGGGCGTAGACATCTGGAAACGCGATTTCCTAGCAAGGAAATGTGACATTTACATTCATTTGAAGTGTAGACGAGGTGTACATAGCACTTCGCATTGAATATTGTATCTTATTATGCAACATAGAAATGAGATGCGATATTGCGTTTTGAGGAGCATTGGAACTCCATTGCTTCGATACGTAGACAACAGGAAACGCTATTTCTTAGCATGGAATTGTGGGATTCTTTTGAAGTGTAGAGGAGGTATACATAACCCTTCGTAATGATTATTCTTTGTTATCATGGAACATAGAAATCAGATGCGATATCGCGTTTTAAGGAGCATTAGAAGTCCATTGCTTCGAAACGTAGACATCTGGAAATGCATTTCCTAGCAATGAATTGTGGCATTTACATCTTTGTGAATTGTAGACGAGGTATTCAATACGCTCCGCACTGCATATTATATCTTATCATGAGACATGGAAATGAGATGCGATATCGTGTTTTAAGAAGCATTAGAACTCTATTGCTACGATACATAGACCTCTGCAAACGCTACTTCCTAGAAAGGAAGTGTCGCATTTACATTCTTTTGAAGTGAAGTGGAGGTGTACATGACACTTCGCAATGAATATTATACCTTATCATGAAACATAGAAGTGAGATGCGACATCTCGTTTTAAGAAGCATTAGAACTCTATTGCTTCTATACGTAGACATCTAGACACGCTTTACCTAGCAAGGACGTGTGGCATTTACATTCATTTGAATTGAATACGAAGTATACATGACACATCGGAATGGATATTATATCTTATCACGGAACATAGAAATGAAATGCGACATCTCGTTTTAAGAAGCATTAGGACTCTATTGCTACGATACGTAAACATCTGCAGACGCTAGTTCCTAGGATGGAAACGTCGCATTTACATTCTATTGAAGTGAATACGATGTATACATGACTCTTTGCAATGGATATTATATCTTATCACGAAATATAGAAATGAGATGCGATATCGCGATTTAAGTAGCATTAGAACTATATTGCTACGATACGTAGACATCTGAACACGCTATTTCCTAGCAAGGAAGTGTCGTATTTACATTCGTTTGGAGTGAATACGAGATATACATGACACTTCGCAATGAATATTATATCTTACCATGAAGCATAGAAATGGGATGCGATATCGCGTTTTGAGAAGCACTACAACTCTATTGCTACGATACGTAGGCATCTGCAAACGCTATTTCCTAGCAAGGAATAGTCGCATTTACATTCTTTTGAAGTGAATACGAGTTATACATGACACTTCGCAATGAATATTATATCTTATCATGAAACATAGAAGTGAGGTGCGATATCGCGTTTTAAGAAGCAATAGAACTCTACGGCCTCGATGCGGAGACATCTGCAAACGCTATTTCGTAGCGAGAAAGTGTCGCATTTACATTTGTTTGGAGTGAATACGTGGTATACATAACACTTCGCAATGAATATTATATCTTATCACGAAACATAGAAATGAAATGCGACATCTCGTTTTAAGGAGCATTAGAACTCTATTGCTACGATACGTAGACATCTGCAAACGATATTCCCAAGGATGGAAACGTCGCATTTACAATCTTTTGAAGTGAATGCGAGGTATACATGACACTTCGCAATGAATGTTATATCTTATCATGAAGCATAGAAATGAGATGCGATATCGCGCTTTGAGAGGCACTACAACTCTATTGCTACGATACGTAGGCATCTGCAAACGCTATTTCCTAGCAAGGAATAGTCGCATTTACATTCTTTTGAAGCGAATACGAGATATGCATGACACTTCGCAATGAATATTGTATCTTTTCATGAAACATATAAATGAGATGCGATTTCGCTATTTAAGAAGCATTACAAATCTATGGCCTCGATGCGGAGACATCTGCGAACGCTATTTCCTAGCATGGAAGTGCCGCATTTACATTCTTTTGAAGTGAATACGAGGTGTACATGACACTTCGAATTGAATGTTATATCTTATCATGAAGCATAGAAATGAGATGCGATATCGCGATTTATGTATCATTAGAACACTATTGCTACGATACGTAGACATCTGCAAACGCTATTTCCTAGCAAGCAATTGTCGCATTTACATTCTTTTGAAGTGAATACGAGGTATACATGACACTTCGCAATGAATATTATATCTTATCATGAAGCATAGAAATGGGATGCGATATCGCGTTTTGAGAAGCACTACAACTCTATTGCTACGACACGTAGGCATCTGCAAACGCTATTTCCTAGCAAGGAATAGTCGCATTTACATTCTTTTGAAGTGAATACGAGTTTTACATGACATTTCGCAATGAATATTGTATCTTATCATGAAACATAGAAGTGAGATGCGATATCGCGTTTTAAGAAGCATTAGAACTCTATTGCCTCGACGCGTAGACATCTGCAGACGCTAATTCCTAGGATGGAAGTGTCGGATTTACATTCTTTTGAAGTGAATTCGTGGCGGACATGACACTTCGCAATGAATATTACATCTTATCACGAAACATAGAAATGTGATGCGATATCGCGATTCAAGTAGCATTAGAACTCTATTGCTACGATACGTAGACATCTAAATGCGCTATTTCCTAGCAAGGAAGAGTCGCATTTACATTCGTTTGGAGTGAATACGAGGTATACATGACACTTCGCAATGAATATTATATCTTATCATGAAGCATGGAAATGTGATGCTATATTGCGTTTTGAGAAGCACTACAACTCTATTGCTACGATACGTAGGCATCTGCAAACGCTATTTCCTAGCAAGGAAGTGTCGCATTTACATTTGTTTGGAGTGAACACGTGGTATACTTAACACTTCGCAATGAATATTATATCTTTTCACGAAACGTAGAAATGAATTGCGACATCTCCTTTTAAGAAGCATTAGAACTCTATTGCTACGATACGTAGACATCCGAAAACGATATTCCCAAGGATGGAAACGTCGCATTTACATTCTTTTGAAGTGAATACGAGGTATACATGACACTTCGCAATGAATGTTATATCTTAACACGAAACATATAAATGAGATGCGATATCGCGATATAAGTAGCATTAGAACTCTATTGCTACGATACGTAGACATCTGCAAACGCTATTTCCTAGCAAGCAATAGTCGCATTTACATTCTTTTGAAGTGAATACGAGGTATACATGACACTTCGCAATGAATATTATATCTTATCGTGAAGCATAGAAATGAGATGCGATATCGCGTTTTGAGATGCATTACAACTCTATTGCTACGATACGTAGGCATCTGCGAACGCTATTTTCTAGCATGGAAGTGTCGCATTTACATTCTTGTGAAGTGAATACGAGGTGTACATGACACTTCGCAATGAATATTATACCTTAACATGAAGCATAGGGGTGAGATGCGATATCGCGTTTTAAGAAGCATTAGAACACCATTACCTCGACGCGTAGACATCTGCAAACGCTATTTCCTAGCAAGCAATAGTCGCATTTACATTCTTTTGAAGTGAATACGAGTTATACATGACACTTCGCAATGAATATTATATCTTATCATGAAACATAGAAGTGAAGTGCAATATTGCGTTTTAAGAAGCATTAGAACCCTATGGCCTCGATGCGCAGACATCTGCAGGCGCTATTTCCTAGCATGGAAGTGTCGCATTTACATTCTTTTGAAGTGAATTCGAGGTGTACATGACACTTCGCAATGAATATTACATCTTATCACGAAACATAGAAATGAAATGCGACATCTTGTTTTAAGAAGCATTAGGATCCCTTTGCTACGATACGTAGACATCTGCAAACGCTATTTCCTAGCAAGCAATAGTCGCATTTACATTCTTATGAAGTGAATACGAGGTATACATGACACTTCGCAATGAATATTATATCTCTTCATGAAGCGTAGGAATGAGATGCGATATCGCGTTTTGAGAAGCACTACAACTCTATTGCTACGATACGTAGGCATCTGCAAACGCTATTTCCTAGCAAGGAATAGTCGCATTTACATTCTTTTGAAGTGAATACGAGATATACATGACACTTCGCAATGAATATTGTATCTTATCATGAAACATAGGGGTGAGATGCGATATCGCGTTTTAAGAAGCATTAGAACACTATTGCCTCGACGCGTAGACATCTGCAAACGCTATTTCCTAGCAAGCAATTGTCGCATTTACATTCTTTTGAAGTGAATACGAGATATACATGACACTTCGCAATGAATATTGTACCTTATCATGAAACATAGAAGTGAGGTGCGATACCGCGTTTATGAACCATTAGAACTCTATGGCCTCGATGCGGAGACGTCTGCAAACGCTATTTCCTAGCAAGGAAGTGTCGCATTTACATTTGTTTGGAGTGAATTCGTGGTATACATAACACTTCGCAATGATTATTATATCTTTTCACGAAACATAGAAATGAATTGCGACATCTCCTTTTAAGAAGCATTAGAACTCGATTGCTACGATACGTAGACATCTGAAAACGATATTCCCAAGGATGGAAACGTCGCATTTACATTCTTTTGAAGTGAATACGAGGTATACATGACACTTCGCAATGAATGTTATATCTTAACACGAAACATATAAATGAGATGCGATATCGCGATATAAGTTGCATTAGAACTCTATTGCTACAATACGTAGATATCTGCAAACGCTATTTCCTAGCAAGCAATAGTCGCATTTACATTCTTTTGAAGTGAATACGAGGTATACATGACACTTCGCAATGAATATTATATCTTATCACGGAACATATAAATGAGATGCGATATCGCGATTTAAGTAGCATTAGAACTCTATTGCTACGATACGTAGACATCTGCAAACGCTATTTCCTAGCAAGCAATAGTCGCATTTACATTCTTTTGAAGTGAATACGATGTATACATGACTCTTCGGAATGAATATTATAACTTATCTCGAAACACAGAAATGAGACGCGATATCGCGATCCAAGAAGCATTAGAATTCTATTGCTACAATACGTAGGCATCTGCGAACGCTATTTCCTAGCATGGAAGTGTCGCATTTTCATTCTTGCGAAGAGAATACGAGGTGTACATGACACATCGCAATGAATATTATAACTTATCACGGAACATATAAATGAGATGCGATATCGCGTTTTAAGAAGCATTAGAACTCTATTGCCTCGACACGTAGACATCTGCAGACGCTAATTCCTAGCATGGAAGTGTCGCATTTACATTCTTTTGAAGTGAATTCGTGGTGTACATGACACTTCGCAATGAATATTACATCTTATCACGAAACATAGAAATGAGATGCGATATCGCGATTCAAGTAGCATTAGAACTCTATTGCTACGATACGTAGACATCTGAATACGCTATTTCCTAGCAAGGAAGTGTCGCATTTACATTCGTTTGGTGTGAATACGAGGCATACATGACATTTCGCCATGAATATTATATCCTATCACGAAACATAGAAATGAAATGCGACATCTTGTTTTAAGAAGCATTAGGATCCCTTTGCTACGATAAGTAGACATCTGCAAACGGTATTCCCAAGGATGGAAGCGTCACATTTACATTCTTTTGAAGTGAATACGATGTATGCATAACACTTCGCAATGAATATTATATCTTTTCACGAAACATACAAATGAAATGCGACATCTCCTTTTAAGAAGCATTAGAACTCCATTGCTACGATACGTAGACATCTGAAAACGATATTCCCAAGGATGGAAACGTCGCATTTACATTCTTTTGAAGTGTATACGAGGTGTACATGACACTTCGCAATGAATATTATATCTTATCATGAAGCATAGGAATGAGATGCGATATCGCGTTTTGAGAAGCACTACAACTCTATTGCTACGATACGTAGGCATCTGCAAACGCTATTTCCTGGCAAGCAATAGTCGCATTTACATTCTTTTGAAGTGAATACGAGGTATACATGACACTTCGCAATGAATATTATATCTTATCATGAAGCATAGAAATGGGATGCGATATCGCGTTTTGAGAAGCACTACAACTCTATTGCTACGATACGTAGGCATCTGCAAACGCTATTTCCTAGCAAGGAATAGTCGCATTTACATTCTTTTGAAGTGAATACGAGTTATACATGACACTTCGCAATGAATATTATATCTTATCATGAAACATAGAAGTGAGTTGCGATATCGCGTTTTAAGAAGCATTAGAACTCTATGGTCTCGATGCTGAGACATCTGCAAACGCTATTTCCTAGCAAGGAAGTGTCGCATTTACATTTGTTTGGAGTGAATACGTGGTATACATAACACTTCGCAATGAATATTATATCTTATCACGAAACATATAAATGAGATGCGATATCGCGATATAAGTAGCAGTAGAATTCTATTTCTACGATACGTTGACATCTGCAAACGATATTCCCAGGGATGGAAACGCCGCATTTACATTCTTTTGAAGTGAATACGAGGTATACATGACACTTCGCAATGAATATTATATCTTATCACGAAACATATAAATGAGATGCGATTTCGCGATTTAAGAAGCATTAGAACTCTATGGCCTCGATGCGGAGACATCTGCAAACGCTATTTCCTAGCATGGAAGTGTCGCACTTACATTCTTTTGAAGTGAATACGAGGTATACATGACAATTCGCAATGAATATTATATCTTATCACGAAACATATAAATGAGATGCGATATCGCGATCCAAGAAGCATTAGAATTCTATTGCTACAATACGTAGGCATCTGCGAACGCTAATTCCTAGCATGTAAGTGTCGCATTTACATTCTTTTGAAGTGAATACGAGGTGTACATGACACTACGCAATGAATATTACATCTTATCACGAAACAAAGAAAAGAGTCTAAAAATCCATTGCTACGATACGTAGACATCTGAATACGCTATTTCCTAGCAAGGAAGTGTCGCATTTACATTCGTTTGGAGTGAATGCGAGGTATACATGACACTTCGCAATGAATATTATATCTTATCATGAAGCATGGAAATGAGATGCTATATCGCGTTTTGAGAAGCACTACAACTCTATTGCTACGATACGTAGGCATCTGCAATCGCTATTTCCTAGCAAGGAATAGTCGCATTTACATTCTTTTGAAGTGAATACGAGATGAATACGCAATGAATATTGTATCTTATCATGAAACATAGAGGTGAGATGCGATATGGCGTTTTAAGAAGCATTAGAACACTATTGCCTCGACGCGTAGACATCGGCAAACGCTATTTCCTAGCAAGCAATAGTCTCATTTACATTCTTTTGAAGTGAATACGAGGTATACATGACACTTCGCAATGATTGTTATATCTTATCACGAAATATAGAAATGAGATGCGATATCGCGATTTAAGTAGCATTAGAAATCTATGGCCTCGATGCGGAGACATCTGCAAACGCTATTTCCTAGCATGGAAGTGTCGCACTTACATTCTTTTGAAGTGAATACGATGTATACATGACACTTCGCAATGAATATTATATCTTATCGCGAAACATATAAATGAGTTGTGATATCGCGATTTAAGTAGCATTAGAACGCTTTTGCTGCGATACGTAGACATCTGCAAACGCTATATCCTACCAAGCAATAGTCGCATTTACATTCTTTTAAAGTGAATACGAGGTATACATGACACTTGGCAATGAATATTATATCTTATCACGAAACATAGAAATGACATGCGAAATCGCGATTTATGTAGCATTAGAACTCTATTGCTACGATACGCAGACATCTGAATACGCTATTTCATAGCTAGGATGTGTCGCATTTACATTCGTTTGGAGTGAATACGATGTATACGTGACACTCCACGATGAATATTATATCTTATCACGAAACATAGAAATGAAATGCGACATCTCGTTTAAGAAGCATTAGAACTCTATTGCTACGATACATAGACATCTGCAAACGCTATTTCCTAGCAAGCAATAGACGCATTTTCATTCTTTTGAAGTGAATTCGAGGTATACATGACACTTCGTAATGAATATTTTATCTTATCATGAAACATAGAAGAGAGATGCGATATCGCGTTTTAAGAAGCATTGGAACTCTACTGTCTCGATACGTAGACATCTGCAAACGCTATTTCCTATCAAGCAAGAGTCGCATTTACATTCTTTTGAAATGAATACGAGGCATACATGACACTTCGCAATGAATATTATAACTTATCACGAAATATAGAAATGAGATGCGATACCGCGATCTAAGAAGCATTAGAACTCTATTGCATCGGTACGTAGACATCTGCAAACGCTATTTCCTAGGAAGGAAGTATCGCATTTACAGTCATTTGAAGTGCAGACGAGATATACATAACACTGCACAATGAATATTATATCTTATCATGAAACATAGAAATGAGATGCGATATCGCGTTTTAAGAAACATTAGAACTCTATTGCTTCGATACGTAGATATCTGCAAACCTTATTTCCTAGCAAGGAAGTGTCGCATTTACATTCTTTTGAGGTGAATACGAGGTATCACGTCCGGTGAAACTATTTTCCGTTGCTCCGGAGGCTTTACGACACGAGCCTATTTTTCGGTATTTCGGTCCGCGGGAACGCGTTAAGACCGGGTCCGACAATTTCGGCTGACGCGACACTAGCGAAAACACTCGCGATAATAAGGGAATGACCCTACCTTTCGATGACTTCTCTCTCGATTTGTACGTAGAAACGGGGTGGAGGATCTTTCGCCGGGATCGTAGCGGATTTCGTTCTGTTGGCTGCTACGGAAATCTCGATCAGTCGCCAGCGAAGAGGAGGACGGCGTTCGGAATTCAGCGATGATGCTGAATGTGTCAGAATCGGCGTGATGCGACGTGGTGTCTGGATCGGAAGCGTCGACGGTCGCTTCGGAAAGCGGCGTCTGGGCTGGTGCGAAGGCAGGTCGCTGGTATATGAGGACTCTCGGAACGCCCTCCAAATATTCACGCACATGTGATCGTATGAAATTCTTCCTACTCGCACGTCGCGTTCTTCGCAAACCGGTAGCACGATTCATTCACCAGGTTTTTCTGTAGTTTCGACTAAGATCTGAAGGATAAGCGGCGGTCTCAACCTCACAAAGCCGATTTCTATACTCCTTCAATTTGATGATGATCAACCCCAGTTGTATGGAAGAACCCGTGGAAGAATTCGTAGTTAAATGTAATGTTAAAAGTAGAACTAGTATTATAAACACTTGATAAAATTAATGGATGTGGAAATAGTAGACTTGCTAAAGGAACTTGTACTTGGATATAGTAACAGTAAAAATAAAATATACTCTAGGTTTAAAGTATACAAGAACTGGAATTATTCTAAGTCTAAGACTAAGTTAAAATTGAAATAGAAATACGATGCCAGAAACCCACAATGAGGTGGCTAACGATCTAGAACTAGAGGTTTCGACTCCTCGGTAGGAGATCTCGAGTCAGAGTGTGTGCTCTGGAGATGCGTCTCTGACCTCCTCGGTTCGCGGGGCGCTACGGTCGCTACTCGCGTCTCGAGGCGGAGAGCGCGCGGTCCAGCGAGTGGGGACCCGCGGCGCGTGGTGGGGCTAGCGGCGCATGTCGCTGGCCGGACGCATCTTACTTAGTGTAACTTAGATCTAGGAATTCTTATATATGCGTCATGATATGGTATGTATGTCCTAGCTTAGAAGTAACATATAGGTTCTAGCAGATCCTGTTCCCGGAATTGGAAAAGACCCCATTCAGGTGATGGGCTGCGGCTACGTCTTCCTGCAGGACGGAATCCTCGGTGCGAGGGAGATAGGGCTGCCCGTCCTTGGTGCGGACGGTACGTGCCGACACTGGTGCCCGGTACGAGCGAAACAGGTATACTCGGCGGTGCGAGTGAGGCAGCGGAACTCGGTGTGAGTGAGCGCGTGCAGGTATGCGCGCGCGAACACTTCCAGTTGCTGGTTCTGCAGGCGAGTTTGGCTGGTTGCATGCGTCCTGGGGTTGATGCTGGGGGGTGCGAGGAGGTTGATGGGTGGCAGGCGGTACGCCTGACGTCACAAAATGCGACACTTCCTTTCTCGGAAATTACGACCCCAGATATCTCTGTATCGAAGCTATAGAGTTCTACTTCTCCTTAAAACGCGATATCGCACCTCATCTCTATGTCTCATGATAAGATATAATATTCATTGCGAGGTGTTATGTATTCCTCGTCTACGCTTCAAATCAATGTAAATGCGACACTTCCTTTCTAGGGAATAGCGTCCCCAGATATCTACGTATCGTAGCAATAGAGTTCTAATGCTTCTTATAACGCGATATCGCATCTCATTTCTATATTTCGTGAAAAGATATAACATTCATTGCGAATTGTCGTGTATACCACGTATTCACTTCCAAAGAATGTAAAAGCGACACTTCCTTGCTAGGAAATAGCGTCTCCAGATATCTACGTATCGTAGCAATGGAGTTCTAATGCTTCTTATAACGCGATATCGCATCTCATTTCCATGTTTCATGTAAAGATATAATATCCATTGCGAAGTGTCATTTATATCTCGCATACACTTCGTATTAATGTAAATGCGATACTCCCTTTCTATAGGAAATAGCATTTGCAGATGCCTACGTATCGAAGCAATAGAGTTCTGACTCTTTTTAAAACGCGATATCGCATCTCATTTCAATGTTTCATGGTAAGATATAATATTAATTGCGAAGTGTCATGTATACCTTGTATTCACTTTAAAATAACGTAAATGCGACATTTCCTTGCTAGGAAATAGCGTTTCCGGATATATACGTATTGTAGCAATAGAGTACTAATGCTTCTCAAAACGCGATATCACATCTCATTTCAATGTTCCATTCTTAGATATAATACTTATTGCAAAGTGTCATGTATACATTGTATTCACTTCATATGAATGTAAAGGCGACACTTCCTTGCTAGGAAATAGCGATTGCACATGTCTACGTATCCAAGCAATAGAGTTCGAATGCTTCTTAAACCGCGATATCGCATCTCATTTCTGTGTTTCATGATAAGGTATAATATTCATTGCGAAGTGTCACTTGTACCTCGTATTCACTTCAAAATTAATGTAACTGCGACACTTCCTTGCAAGGAAATAGCGTTTGCAGATGTCTACGTACCGACGCAATAGTGTTCTAATGCTTCTCAAATCGCGATATCGCATCTCATTCCTATGTCTCATGATAAGGTATAATATTCATTGCGAAGTGTTACTTATTCCTTGTCTACTCTTCAAATGAATGTAAATGCGACTCTTCCTTGCTAGGAAATGGCGTTTGCAGATGTCTACTTATCGAAGCAATAGAGTTCTAGTGCTTCTCAAAACGCGATATCGCATCGCATTTCTATGTTTCGTGATAAGTAATAATATTCATTGCGAAGTGTCATATATGCCTCGTATTCACTTCAGAAGAATGTAAATGCGACACTTGCTTGCTAGGAAATAGCGTTTGGAGATGTCTACGTATCCAAACAATAGAGCTATAATGCTCCTTATAACGAGATGTCGCATCGTATTACTACGTTTTATGATAAGATATAATATCCATTGCGAAGTGTCATGTATACCTCGTATTCATTTCAAATTAATGTAACTGCGACACTTCCTTGCAAGGAAATAGCGTTTGCAGATGTCTACGTACCGACGCAATAGTGTTCTAATGCTTCTCAAATCGCGATATCGCATCGCAGTTCTATGTTTCATGATAAGATATACTATTCATTGCGAAGTGATTTGTAATGACATTGCGATTGTAAATGCCACAATTCCTTGCTAGGAAATGCGTATCCAGATGTCTACGCATCGTGGCAATAGAGTTCTAATGCTACTTAAAACGAGATGTAGCATTTCATTTCTATGTTGCATGATAAGATATAATATTCATTGTGGAGTGTCATGTATACCTCGTATTCACTTCAAAAGAATGTAAATGCGACTCCTCCATGCTAGGAAATAGCGTTTGCAGATGTCTACGTATCACAGCAATAGAGTACGAATGCTTCTTAAAGCGAGATGTCGTATTTCATTACTATGTTTCGTAATAAGATATAACATTCATTGTGTATTGTTATGTATACCTCGTATTCACTTCAATGGAGTGTAAGTGCGGCATTTCCATGGTAGGAAATAGAGTTTGCAGGTGTCTACGTATATTAGCAATAGAGTTCTAATTCTTCTCAAATCGCAATATAGCACCTCATTCCTATGTTTCATGATAAGATATAATATTCATTGCGAAGTGTCATGTATATCTCGTATTATCTTCAAAAGAATGTAAATGTGGCACTTCCATGCTAGGAAATAGCGTTTGCAGATGTCTGCGTATCGTAGCAATAGAGTTCTAATGCTTCTTAAAATGACAAGTCGTAATTCAATTCTATGTTTCGTAATAAGGTATAATATTCATTGTGGAGTGTAATGCATACCTCGTATTCACTTCAAAGGATGTAAATGCGACACTGCCTTGCTAGGAAATAACATGTGCAGATGTCTACGCATCGAAGCAATAAAGTTCTAATGCTTTCAAAAACGAGATAACGCATCTCATTGCTATGTCTCATGATAAGGTATAATATTCATTGCGAAGTGTTACGTATTCCTTGTCTACTCTTCAAATGAATGTAAATGCGACTCTTCCTTGCTAGGAAATGGCGTTTGCAGATGTCTACTTATCGAAGCAATAGAGTTCTAGTGCTTCTCAAAACGCGATATCGCATCTCACTTCTATGTTTCGAGATAAGATATAATATTCATTGCGAAGTGTCATGTATATCTCGTATTCACTTCAAAAGAATGTAAATGCGACATTTCCTTGCTAGGAAATTGAGTTTGCAGATGTCTACATATATTAGCAATAGAGTTCTAATTCTTCTCAAAACGCGATATAGCACCTCATTCCTATGCATCATGATAAGATATAATATTCATTGCGAAGTGTCATGTATATCTCGTATTCACTTCAAAAGAATGTAAATGCGACACTTCCATGCTAGGAAATAGCGTTTGCAGATATCTACGTATCGTAGTAATAGAGTTCTAATGCTTCTTAAAGTGAGAAGTATTTCATTTCTATGTTTCGTAATAAGATATAATATTCATTGCTAAGTGTTATGTATACCTCGTATTATCTTCAAAAGAATGTAAATGCGACACATTCTTGCTAGGAAATAACATTTGCAGATGTCTACGTATCGTAGCAATAGAGTTCTAATGCTTCTTAAATCGCGATATCGCATCTCACTTCTATGTTTCGAGATAAGATATAGTATTCATTGCGAAGTGTCATGTACACCTCGTATTCACTTCAAAAGAATGTAAATGCGACACTTCCATGCTAGGAAATAGCGTTTCTAGATGTCTACGTATCGATGCAATGGAGCTCTAATGCTTCGTAAAACGCGATGTCGCATCTCATTTCTGTGTTTCATGCTAAGATATAATATTCATTGCGAAGTGTAATGTATACCTCCTCTACACATCAAAGGAATGTAAATGCCACACTTCCTTGCTAGGAAATAGCGGTTCCACATGTCTACGTATCGAAGCAATGGAGTTCTAATGCTTCTTAAAACGCGCTATCGCATCTCACTTCTTTATTTCATGATAAGATATAATATGCATCGCGAAGTGCTATGTATATCTCGTCTACACTTCAATAGAATGTAAATGTCATACGTCCTTGCTAGGAAATAGCGTTTCTAGATGTCTACGTATCCAAGGAATAGATTTCTGACGCCTGAGGGGAGCCTGACGCATCCCGTTTATTTTATCATACCCTAATTCCAAAGAGCAGGGTTAAGGTCCTACCCCTACTCCAGAAAAACATAACATTTAAAAGACCTAGGGATTGTCTAGGTCAGTAGTCTTAAAGTTATCATCGGCGTACATCCTGAAACTCTGCCCTACAAGCGGTAATATAAAAGTTTATATCTTGTGTTAAATAAAGGGTCGAGTGAACAGTTATTCACTCTCGTTTCATTCTAAGTCATTTCTCTCAATTTTACGTGACAGGAGCGCGACGCGCGAGGCGCTACGCAATTTAAATGATCAGGAGGATCCCCTCAGGGACACCCAAAGGGGCGAGAAGAGGAAATCGCCGAAATCCACTGATGGATGGACTCGAACAATACCGAAGCCTACAGCCCACTCTATATAATAGATAATCTTCCATAGTTCAACAATTTGGTGAGCTGTCCTCAGGAATCCGCAGCTCAGTACTTATAAAATGAACGACACAAAGAACAGCCTAACCAAACGTATTCGAACCGATTTTTCAATACTAATCTTATCATGTTTAACTTATGCTGCAAACTATTGAAATGCCCGTCGAAAAGTGTTTATTCACAGTGAAATAAACGGTAAGTATTACGCCTTCCATCACTGTTTACAATACGTATGTTTCATTTACTATCAAAACCGTGAGTATTATCGCCTTTCTTTACTTTTTGTAACCTTCAATGCCTTCATGTTACAGATCGTTAAACTTGCTTTAAAATGCTCTATCGCATTACGGAAGAATGGACATACCAATTCATTTTAAAAAATGAGGGTAACCTTCATATGTCCAACATAACTCCACTTACAAAAAAACTATTTTCATCAACGGATGGCCCCTTTGTACTATGCAATTTTATATTAGCAAAAACTTCTATGAAACTTATAGTTTCGTGGATATCTGAGGTGCTAATTATTACTGCCCCACCCTGTATATTGTTATGGATGTGTCCAACAAGGCAACGATGAACAGAGTTAAATTTAATATTATGATGTTTATTATTTTACTTATAGTATATTTGTTTTTCTGGAATTTTGCCAAAAAACAATGTTCACGATGTCGACAGATGAATATATTTGCCTTAGAATTACAAGAGCCAACAATTTCGAAAGTAGAATATTACTTTACTTCGCTAACCGAATCATTGCAAACGTTAAGTAAAGTGCGTGCCTTTCAAAACAGTCAGATGCAAATTACGATACAACGTTTCCAAGAAATGGTACGTGCCACTGTTTTTTAATTTCCGTTTATTTAATCAAAGGAAATTTAATTGAAATATTCGCAAAATTTGAGGACAAAAAGCTTTTGTAATTTTACGCAACATATATGATGGTGATAAAGGATAAGTATACGGAACTGAAAATGGAAAGTAGCGAGCAGAAAAAGAAACTGATGGAGCTACAAAGTAGATTGATACATCCGTCAAATGATGATTCTAGGTTAATAAAATCTGTTAATGAAAGAACTATTGCAAAAATCAAGTATAATCAATATTACTTCTGCTCAAAGGCTATAATAGAATTGGACCGAAATGGGTACAAAACAGGCAATTATATCTATACGTTCTATTCTATGCAAAGGCAAATATTTCAAAGAGAGAAGATGTGTTACTTACAAATTACTTATGTTCCTAGATATCTCACTAATTGAGGCTTCTTGTCTTGCAGAACTTATCATTCATGTAACATGTAAAGGGGTCGAAGAATAGTAAAAGATTTTTATATTTCATAGCCTCACTTGATACGTCGATTGGATCACGTAAAATATCGGACATTAATTGCATCTACATCTTCAGACCTTAAATATATAATTGCAACAACATATTTAATAGCGTTTTAATAACATTTTTCTAATTGTTTATATCTATGTCTAATAAATATATATTAATCGAATAAGTTGCTTTACCAAAGAATAAAAGTATCTGAGGCTTACAAATCGGAGCATTACATAACAAACGTGCATCACATATATAATATTACATGTAACAAAGGATGAAGACCAAAAAGATCGTACATAAGTTGAATCCACAATGCGGTCATAGAGATACAGAATCGGCAAAAATTCCAAACAATAATTTAAAAAATTCAAAAAGGGGGGAGTGAAAATCCATCACCTTGACGATGATAAGGAACAAGTCTGCCTCATGCACTACAATGTCCCAAACAGCCAGCGATTGGCACGCCAATGACAACGGATGGAACGAATTCCGTGACAGAACTGTGCTAACAAAGTGCTCCTACTCAGCTTTCGAAATGGTATACTGTTAGTACTGGGGCGGCATTCGTATCACGGCACTATTAAAGCACCGAGATATAGCACACGGGCTACACGGCCGTGACAATGACACTATCAGCTCACCATAGCTACACGCGTGGTTGTGGCGTAGGCTGACATTTACTAATGGGGAAGCTGTTTCCATAAAAATTATAAGCAAATATGAAAAATGACTAAACTGTGCAATTTATTTATTTTGATTCCAATATAGATACACCGGCACAAAACAAAGATATAAGAATTCGATTTTATTATTTTCTATAAACTAGCTCGATAGGGCGATTTTTTCCATAAAGTCGATAATTACTTTGTCATAAAAATATATACACTTATTTTATATATATTTTCTTCAATTTATTGTTACAAATTCATGCAATTGAGGGTTACATTAAATACGATGACAGCATGTTATTTCAAAAATTACACAAGGCGAAGTTAGGGACGCAACAGCATGAATTTTTATTTTATAAGTAATATTTTTTTTATAAATAATATTTTTAGTCTATGATGGATTTAAAGAAATATATACGACTCGCTCAATAACTATAAATATAGGAAAACGACCATCAAAATGTCTATCAATACTCATATGCTGAACATCTACTGACATCTAACGGTTCTAATTTGTATGAAAGCACAGGTTCCCCATTGCCAAATGTGATCCTGCGTCATTTCTGAGGATATTCATGAATGGAGCGATGATACGCGTGTCACCATGGTGCTGGTTCTGCGCGATTCGCTTGTCTAGAACGTGCTGGTAACACGTTCTGGCATTTTAGTCAACGAATCCGGTCACAGATGACTACGAATCAGTTGACACTCCTCGGAAGTGGCAATATAGTGCCGGCATGGTGTCGCTACCATCTTGCCGTTTGTTATCTGGGATGCTTTTTAGTGCATTATTCGGAATTGCATTTGAACACATAGCTACTTAATCGCAAATTTGTATGTACTGTGACGTGGTGAAGTCACAAGGCTCGCTCATCCCCCCCCCCCTGCTTCGGTTAGACTAGCTCGCAGATCACCACCCATGCGAGAAGCGCGACACGGACCATCGCGATAGCTGTATCTGCGAGGAGCGTGAAATACACGATGGTAGAACCTCCTCCTCCCCCCCCCCCTTCGTTTCACTCTCTCCGTTCTACGGATTAGACTGGCGAGCTGATGGAAGAAGAGACCCATAAGACGCCTCTTCGGCGGATAATAAGACCGCGGGTTCGCGGAAGGGCTGTGCGCCGAGGTAGCGTGACAGGCTCGACGGTGGAGGAGTCGGGAAGTGAGCAAGAAGAGACACTGAAGCCCGAAGGATAGGATCCAGAGTTCTGCAACGATAAGACCGCTGCCATAGTCCATGGAGACAAACAGAATGGTTCTCGGGTGTGAGAAGGACCTCTACCCCTCCCCATTAGAACTCTATTGCTTCGATACGTAGACATCTGGAAACGCTATTCCCTAGCAACGAAGTGTTGCATTTAGATTCTTTTGACGTGTAGACGAGAATACATGACACTTCGCAATGAAGATTATATCTTATCATGAAACATAGAAATGAGATGCGATATCGCGTTTTAAGAAGCATGAGAACTCTAATGCTACGATAAGCAGCCATCTGCAAACGATATTTCCTAGCAAGGAAGTGTTGCATTTACATTCTTTTGATTTGTAGACGAGAATACATGACACTTCGCAATGAATATTATATCTTATCTTGAAACACAGAAGTGAGGTGCGATATCGGGTTCTAACTTGCATTAGAACTCTATTGCTACGATACGTAGACATTTGCAAACGCTATTTCCTAGCATGGAAGTGTCGGATTTACATTCTTTTGAAGCGAATGCGAGGTATACGTAACACATCGCAAAGAATATTATATGCTATCATGAAACATAGGTATGAGATACGATATCCCGTTTTAAGAAGCATGAGAACGATAATGCTACGATACGTAGCCATCTGCAAACGCTATTTCCTCTCAAGGAAGTGTCGCATTTACATTCTTTTGACGTGTAGACGAGAATACATGACACTTCGCAATGAATATTATATCTTATCATGAAACATAGGTATGAGATGCGATATCGCGTTTTAAGAAGCATTAGAACTCTATTCCTACGATACGTAGACATCCGCAAACGCTATTTCCTAGCAAGGAAGTGTCGCATTTACATTCTTTTGAAGTGAATGCGAGGTATACATATCACTCCACAATGAATATTATATCTTATCATGAAACATAGAAATGAGACGCAATATCGTGATTTCAGAAGCTTTAGAATTCTATTGCTTCGATACGTAGACATCTGCAAACGCTACTTCCTAGCAAGGAAGTGTGGCATTTACATTCTTTTGATGTGTAGCCGATGCGTACATAACACTTCGCAATATATGTGATATCTTATCGCGAAACATAGACATGAGATGCGATATAACGTTTTAAGAAGCATTGGAACTCCATTGCTTCGGGGTGTAGACATCTGGAAACGCGATTTCCTAGCAAGGAAATGTGACATTTACATTCATTTGAAGTGTAGACGAGGTGTACATAGCACTTCGCATTGAATATTGTATCTTATTATGCAACATAGAAATGAGATGCGATATTGCGTTTTGAGGAGCATTGGAACTCCATTGCTTCGATACGTAGACAACAGGAAACGCTATTTCTTAGCATGGAATTGTGGGATTCTTTTGAAGTGTAGAGGAGGTATACATAATACTTCGCAATGAATATTATATCACATCTTGCAACATAGAAATGAGGTGCGATAACGCGTTTTCAGACGCATTAGATCTCTATTTCTTCGATACGTAAACATCTAGAAACGCATTTCCTACCAAGGGTGTGTGACATTTACATTCTTTAGAAGAGAAGACGAGATATACATAACACGTCGCAATGAATATTATGTCATATCATGAAACATAGAATTGAGATGAGACATCGCGTTTAAGGTAGCATTAGAACCCTATTGCTTCGATACGCAGATATCTGGAAACGCTATTTCCTAGTAAGGAAATGTGGCATTTACATTATTTTGAAGTGTAGACGAGGTATACATAACATTTCGCAATGAATTTCATATCTTATCATGAAACATAAAACTGAGATGCGTTATCGCGTTTTAAGAAGCATTACAGATCTAATGCTTCGATACGTAGACATCTGGAAACGCTATTTCTTTGTAAGGAAGTGTGGTATTTACATTATTTTGAAGTGTAGACGAGGTATACATAACCCTTCGTAATGATTATTCTTTCTTATCATGGAACATAGAAATCAGATGCGATATCGCGTTTTAAGGAGCATTAGAAGTCCATTGCTTCGAAACGTAGACATCTGGAAATGCATTTCCTAGCAATGAATTGTGGCATTTACATCTTTGTGAATTGTAGACGAGGTATTCAATACGCTCCGCACTGCATATTATATCTTATCATGAGACATGGAAATGAGATGCGATATCGTGTTTTAAGAAGCATTAGAACTCTATTGCTGCGATACGTTGACACCTGGAAACGCTTTTCCTAGCATGGATGTATGACATTTACATTCATTTGAAGTGAATACGAGGTATACATGACACTTCGGAATGGATATTATATCTTATCATGAAACATAGAAATGAGATGCGATATCCCGCTTTAAGAAGCATTAGATCTATTTGTACGATACGTAGAATTCTGCAAACGCTATTTCCTAGCAAGGAAGTGTCGCATTAACATTCTTTTGAAGTGAATAAGTGTTATGCATGACACTTCGCAATGAATATTATTTCTTATCATCAAACATAGAAATGAGATGCGATATCGGGTTTTAAGAAGCGTTAGAACTCTATTGCTACGATACATAGACCTCTGCAAACGCTACTTCCTAGAAAGGAAGTGTCGCATTTACATTCTTTTGAAGTGAAGTGGAGGTGTACATGACACTTCGCAATGAATATTATACCTTATCATGAAACATAGAAGTGAGATGCGACATCTCGTTTTAAGAAGCATTAGAACTCTATTGCTTCTATACGTAGACATCTAGACACGCTTTACCTAGCAAGGACGTGTGGCATTTACATTCATTTGAATTGAATACGAAGTATACATGACACATCGGAATGGATATTATATCTTATCACGGAACATAGAAATGAAATGCGACATCTCGTTTTAAGAAGCATTAGGACTCTATTGCTACGATACGTAAACATCTGCAGACGCTAGTTCCTAGGATGGAAACGTCGCATTTACATTCTATTGAAGTGAATACGATGTATACATGACTCTTTGCAATGGATATTATATCTTATCACGAAATATAGAAATGAGATGCGATATCGCGATTTAAGTAGCATTAGAACTATATTGCTACGATGCGTAGACATCTGAACACGCTATTTCCTAGCAAGCAATAGTCGCATTTACATTCTTGTGAAGTGAATACGAGGTGTACATGACACTTCGCAATGAATATTATATCTTATCATGAAGCATAGGAATGAGATGCGATATCGCGTTTTGAGAAGCACAACAACTCTATTGCTACGATACGTAGGCATCTGCAAACGCTATTTCCTAGCAAGGAATAGTCGCATTTACATTCTTTTGAAGTGAATACGAGTTTTACATGACATTTCGCAATGAATATTGTATCTTATCATGAAACATAGAAGTGAGATGCGATATCGCGTTTTAAGAAGCATTAGAACTCTATTGCCTCGACGCGTAGACATCTGCAGACGCTAATTCCTAGGATGGAAGTGTCGGATTTACATTCTTTTGAAGTGAATTCGTGGCGGACATGACACTTCGCAATGAATATTACATCTTATCACGAAACATAGAAATGTGATGCGATATCGCGATTCAAGTAGCATTAGAACTCTATTGCTACGATACGTAGACATCTAAATGCGCTATTTCCTAGCAAGAAAGTGTCGCATTTACATTCGTTTGGAGTGAATACGAGGTATACATGACACTTCGCAATGAATATTATATCTTATCATGAAGCATGGAAATGTGATGCTATATTGCGTTTTGAGAAGCACTACAACTCTATTGCTACGATACGTAGGCATCTGCAAACGCTATTTCCTAGCAAGGAATAGTCGCATTTACATTCTTTTGAAGTGAATACGAGTTATACATGACACTTCGCAATGAATATTATATCTTATCATGAAACATAGAAGTGAAGTGCAATATTGCGTTTTAAGAAGCATTAGAACCCTATGGCCTCGATGCGCAGACATCTGCAGGCGCTATTTCCTAGCATGGAAGTGTCGCATTTACATTCTTTTGAAGTGAATTCGAGGTGTACATGACACTTCGCAATGAATATTACATCTTATCACGAAACATAGAAATGAAATGCGACATCTTGTTTTAAGAAGCATTAGGATCCCTTTGCTACGATACGTAGACATCTGCAAACGCTATTTCCTAGCAAGCAATAGTCGCATTTACATTCTTATGAAGTAAATACGAGGTATACATGACACTTCGCAATGAATATTATATCTCTTCATGAAGCATAGGAATGAGATGCGATATCGCGTTTTGAGAAGCACTACAACTCTATTGCTACGATACGTAGGCATCTGCAAACGCTATTTCCTAGCAAGGAATAGTCGCATTTACATTCTTTTGAAGTGAATACGAGATATACATGACACTTCGCAATGAATATTGTATCTTATCATGAAACATAGGGGTGAGATGCGATATCGCGTTTTAAGAAGCATTAGAACACTATTGCCTCGACGCGTAGACATCTGCAAACGCTATTTCCTAGCAAGCAATTGTCGCATTTACATTCTTTTGAAGTGAATACGAGATATACATGACACTTCGCAATGAATATTGTACCTTATCATGAAACATAGAAGTGAGGTGCGATATCGCGTTTATGAACCATTAGAACTCTATGGCCTCGATGCGGAGACGTCTGCAAACGCTATTTCCTAGCAAGGAAGTGTCGCATTTACATTTGTTTGGAGTGAATTCGTGGTATACATAACACTTCGCAATGATTATTATATCTTTTCACGAAACATAGAAATGAATTGCGACATCTCCTTTTAAGAAGCATTAGAACTCGATTGCTACGATACGTAGACATCTGAAAACGATATTCCCAAGGATGGAAACGTCGCATTTACATTCTTTTGAAGTGAATACGAGGTATACATGACACTTCCCAATGAATGTTATATCTTAACACGAAACATATAAATGAGATGCGATATCGCGTTTTAAGAAGCAATAGAACTCTACGGCCTCGATGCGGAGACATCTGCAAACGCTATTTCCTAGCAAGAAAGTGTCGCATTTACATTTGTTTGGAGTGAATACGTGGTATACATAACACTTCGCAATGAATATTATATCTTATCACGAAACATAGGAATGAAATGCGACATCTCGTTTTAAGGAGCATTAGAACTCTATTGCTACGATACGTAGACATCTGCAAACGATATTCCCAAGGATGGAAACGTCGCATTTACAATCTTTTGAAGTGAATGCGAGGTATACATGACACTTCGCAATGAATGTTATATCTTATCATGAAGCATAGAAATGAGATGCGATATCGCGCTTTGAGAGGCACTACAACTCTATTGCTACGATACGTAGGCATCTGCAAACGCTATTTCCTAGCAAGGAATAGTCGCATTTACATTCTTTTGAAGCGAATACGAGGTATGCATGACACTTCGCAATGAATATTGTATCTTTTCATGAAACATATAAATGAGATGCGATTTCGCTATTTAAGAAGCATTACAAATCTATGGCCTCGATGCGGAGACATCTGCGAACGCTATTTCCTAGCATGGAAGTGCCGCATTTACATTCTTTTGAAGTGAATACGAGGTGTACATGACACTTCGAATTGAATGTTATATCTTATCATGAAGCATAGAAATGAGATGCGATATCGCGATTTATGTATCATTAGAACACTATTGCTACGATACGTAGACATCTGCAAACGCTATTTCCTAGCAAGCAATAGTCGCATTTACATTCTTGTGAAGTGAATACGAGGTGTACATGACACTTCGCAATGAATATTATATCTTATCATGAAGCATAGGAATGAGATGCGATATCGCGTTTTGAGAAGCACAACAACTCTATTGCTACGATACGTAGGCATCTGCAAACGCTATTTCCTAGCAAGGAATAGTGGCATTTACATTCTTTTGAAGTGAATACGAGATATACATGACACTTCGCAATGAATATTGTATCTTATCATGAAACATAGGGGTGAGATGCGATATCGCGTTTTAAGAAGCATTAGAACACTATTGCCTCGACGCGTAGACATCTGCAAACGCTATTTCCTAGCAAGCAATTGTCGCATTTACATTCTTTTGAAGTGAATACGAGGTATACATGACACTTCGCAATGAATATTATATCTTATCATGAAGCATAGAAATGGGATGCGATATCGCGTTTTGAGAAGCACTACAACTCTATTGCTACGACACGTAGGCATCTGCAAACGCTATTTCCTAGCAAGGAATAGTCGCATTTACATTCTTTTGAAGTGAATACGAGTTTTACATGACATTTCGCAATGAATATTGTATCTTATCATGAAACATAGAAGTGAGATGCGATATCGCGTTTTAAGAAGCATTAGAACTCTATTGCCTCGACGCGTAGACATCTGCAGACGCTAATTCCTAGGATGGAAGTGTCGGATTTACATTCTTTTGAAGTGAATTCGTGGCGGACATGACACTTCGCAATGAATATTACATCTTATCACGAAACATAGAAATGAATTGCGACATCTCCTTTTAAGAAGCATTAGAACTCTATTGCTACGATACGTAGACATCCGAAAACGATATTCCCAAGGATGGAAACGTCGCATTTACATTCTTTTGAAGTGAATACGAGGTATACATGACACTTCGCAATGAATGTTATATCTTAACACGAAACATATAAATGAGATGCGATATCGCGATATAAGTAGCATTAGAACTCTATTGCTACGATACGTAGACATCTGCAAACGCTATTTCCTAGCAAGCAATAGTCGCATTTACATTCTTTTGAAGTGAATACGATGTATACATGACTCTTCGGAATGAATATTATAACTTATCTCGAAACACAGAAATGAGACGCGATATCGCGATCCAAGAAGCATTAGAATTCTATTGCTACAATACGTAGGCATCTGCGAACGCTATTTCCTAGCATGGAAGTGTCGCATTTTCATTCTTGCGAAGAGAATACGAGGTGTACATGACACATCGCAATGAATATTATAACTTATCACGGAACATATAAATGAGATGCGATATCGCGTTTTAAGAAGCATTAGAACTCTATTGCCTCGACACGTAGACATCTGCAGACGCTAATTCCTAGCATGGAAGTGTCGCATTTACATTCTTTTGAAGTGAATTCGTGGTGTACATGACACTTCGCAATGAATATTACATCTTATCACGAAACATAGAAATGAGATGCGATATCGCGATTCAAGTAGCATTAGAACTCTATTGCTACGATACGTAGACATCTGAATACGCTATTTCCTAGCAAGGAAGTGTCGCATTTACATTCGTTTGGTGTGAATACGAGGCATACATGACATTTCGCCATGAATATTATATCCTATCACGAAACATAGAAATGAAATGCGACATCTTGTTTTAAGAAGCATTAGGATCCCTTTGCTACGATAAGTAGACATCTGCAAACGGTATTCCCAAGGATGGAAACGTCACATTTACATTCTTTTGAAGTGAATACGATGTATGCATAACACTTCGCAATGAATATTATATCTTTTCACGAAACATACAAATGAAATGCGACATCTCCTTTTAAGAAGCATTAGAACTCCATTGCTACGATACGTAGACATCTGAAAACGATATTCCCAAGGATGGAAACGTCGCATATACATTCTTTTGAAGTGTATACGAGGTGTACATGACACTTCGCAATGAATATTATATCTTATCATGAAGCATAGGAATGAGATGCGATATCGCGTTTTGAGAAGCACTACAACTCTATTGCTACGATACGTAGGCATCTGCAAACGCTATTTCCTGGCAAGCAATAGTCGCATTTACATTCTTTTGAAGTGAATACGAGGTATACATGACACTTCGCAATGAATATTATATCTTATCATGAAGCATAGAAATGGGATGCGATATCGCGTTTTGAGAAGCACTACAACTCTATTGCTACGATACGTAGGCATCTGCAAACGCTATTTCCTAGCAAGGAATAGTCGCATTTACATTCATTTGAAGTGAATACGAGTTATACATGACACTTCGCAATGAATATTATATCTTATCATGAAACATAGAAGTGAGGTGCGATATCGCGTTTTAAGAAGCATTGGAACTCTATGGTCTCGATGCGGAGACATCTGCAAACGCTATTTCCTAGCAAGGAAGTGTCGCATTTACATTTGTTTGGAGTGAATACGTGGTATACATAACACTTCGCAATGAATATTATATCTTATCACGAAACATATAAATGAGATGCGATATCGCGATATAAGTAGCATTAGAATTCTATTGCTACGATACGTTGACATCTGCAAACGATATTCCCAAGGATGGAAACGCCGCATTTACATTCTTTTGAAGTGAATACGAGGTATACATGACACTTCGCAATGAATATCATATCTTATCACGAAACATATAAATGAGATGCGATATCGCGTTTTAAGAAGCATTAGAACTCTATTGCCTCGACACGTAGACATCTGCAAACGCTATTTCCTAGCAAGCAATAGTCGCATTTACATTCTTTTGAAGTGAATACGAGGTATACATGACACTTCGCAATGAATATTATATCTTATCACGAAACATAAAAATGAGATGCGATATCGCTTATTCAAGTAGCATTAGAACTCTATTGCTATGATACGTAGACATCTGAATACGCTATTTCCTAGCAAGGAAGTGTCGCATTTACATTCGTTTGGTGTGAATACGAGGTATACATGACATTTCGCAATGAATATTATATCTTATCACGAAACATAGAAATGAAATGCGACATCTTGTTTTAAGAAGCGTTAGGATCCCTTTGCTACGATAAGTAGACATCTGCAAACGATAATCCCAGGGATGGAAACGTCGCATTTACATTCTTTTGAAGTGAATACGAGGTATACATGACACATCGCAATGAATATTATAACTTATCACGAAACATATGAATGAGATGCGATATCGCGATTTAAGTAGCATTAGAACTATATTGCTACGATACGTAGACATCTGAATACGCTATTTCCTAGCAAGGAAGTGTCGCATTTACATTCGTTTGGAGTGAATACGAGATATAAATGACACTTCCCAATGAATATTATATCTTATCATGAAGCATAGAAATGGGATGCGATATCGCGTTTTGAGAAGCACTACAACTCTATTGCTACGATACGTAGGCATCTGCAAACGCTATTTCCTAGCAAGGAATAGTCGCATTTACATTCTTTTGAAGTGAATACGAGTTATACATGACACTTCGCAATGAATATTATATCTTATCATGAAACATAGAAGTGAGGTGCGATATCGCGTTTTAAGAAGCATTAGAACTCTATGGTCTCGATGCGGAGACATCTGCAAACGCTATTTCCTAGCAAGGAAGTGTCGCATTTACATTTGTTTGGAGTGAATACGTGGTATACATAACACTTCGCAATGAATATTATATCTTATCACGAAACATATAAATGAGATGCGATATCGCGATATAAGTAGCAGTAGAATTCTATTTCTACGATACGTTGACATATGCAAACGATATTCCCAAGGATGGAAACGCCGCATTTACATTCTTTTGAAGTGAATACGAGGTATACATGACACTTCGCAATGAATATTATATCTTATCACGAAACATATAAATGAGATGCGATATCGCGATCCAAGAAGCATTAGAATTCTATTGCTACAATACGTACGCATCTGCGAACGCTAATTCCTAGCATGTAAGTGTCGCATTTACATTCTTTTGAAGTGAATACGAGGTGTACATGACACTACGCAATGAATATTACATCTTATCACGAAACAAAGAAAAGAGTCTAAAAATCCATTGCTACGATACGTAGACATCTGAATACGCTATTTCCTAGCAAGGAAGTGTCGCATTTACATTCGTTTGGAGTGAATGCGAGGTATACATGACACTTCGCAATGAATATTATATCTTATCATGAAGCATGGAAATGAGATGCTATATCGCGTTTTGAGAAGCACTACAACTCTATTGCTACGATACGTAGGCATCTGCAATCGCTATTTCCTAGCAAGGAATAGTCGCATTTACATTCTTTTGAAGTGAATACGAGATGAATACGCAATGAATATTGTATCTTATCATGAAACATAGAGGTGAGATGCGATATCGCGTTTTAAGAAGCATTAGAACACTATTGCCTCGACGCGTAGACATCGGCAAACGCTATTTCCTAGCAAGCAATAGTCTCATTTACATTCTTTTGAAGTGAATACGAGGTATACATGACACTTCGCAATGATTGTTATATCTTATCACGAAATATAGAAATGAGATGCGATATCGCGATTTAAGTAGCATTAGAAATCTATGGCCTCGATGCGGAGACATCTGCAAACGCTATTTCCTAGCATGGAAGTGTCGCACTTACATTCTTTTGAAGTGAATACGATGTATACATGACACTTCGCAATGAATATTATATCTTATCGCGAAACATATAAATGAGTTGTGATATCGCGATTTAAGTAGCATTAGAACGCTTTTGCTGCGATACGTAGACATCTGCAAACGCTATATCCTACCAAGCAATAGTCGCATTTACATTCTTTTAAAGTGAATACGAGGTATACATGACACTTGGCAATGAATATTATATCTTATCACGAAACATAGAAATGACATGCGAAATCGCGATTTATGTAGCATTAGAACTCTATTGCTACGATACGCAGACATCTGAATACGCTATTTCATAGCTAGGATGTGTCGCATTTACATTCGTTTGGAGTGAATACGATGTATACGTGACACTCCACGATGAATATTATATCTTATCACGAAACATAGAAATGAAATGCGACATCTCGTTTAAGAAGCATTAGAACTCTATTGCTACGATACATAGACATCTGCAAACGCTATTTCCTAGCAAGCAATAGACGCATTTTCATTCTTTTGAAGTGAATACGAGGTATACATGACACTTCGTAATGAATATTTTATCTTATCATGAAACATAGAAGAGAGATGCGATATCGCGTTTTAAGAAGCATTGGAACTCTACTGTCTCGATACGTAGACATCTGGAAACGCTACTTCCTAGCAAGGAAGTGTCGCATTTACATTCATTTGAAGTGAATACGATGTATACATGACACTTCGCAATGAATGTTATATCTTATCATGAAACATAAAAATGAGATGCGATATCCCGTTTATAGAAGCATTAGCTCTCTATTGCAACGATATGTAGACATCTTTAAACGCTATTTCCTATCAAGGAAGTGTCGCATTTACATTCATTTGAAGTGTAGTCGAGGAATACATAACACCTCGCAATGAATATTGTATCTTATCACGAGACATAGAGATGAGGTGCGATATCGCGTTTTAAGGAGAATTAGAACTCCATACCTTTGATACAGAGATATCTGAGGACGTAATTTCCTAGAAAGTAATTGTCGCATTTTGTGACGTCAGGCGTACCGCCTGCCACCCATCAACCTTCTCGCACCCCCCAGCATCAACCCCTGGACGCATGCAACCAGCCAAACTCGCCTGCAGAACGAGCAACTGGAAGTGTTCGCGCACGCATACCTGCACTCGTTCACTCACACCGAGTTCCGCTGCCTCACTCGCACCGCTGAGTATACCTGCCTCGCTCGTACCGGGCACCAGTGTCTCACTCGTTCCACCGAGTATACCTGTCTCGCCCGCACCAAGGACGGGCAGCCCTATCTCTCTCGCACCGAGGATTCCGTCCTGCAGGAAGACGTAGCCGCAGCCCATCACCTGAATGGTGTCTTTTCCAATTCCGGGAACAGGATCTGCTAGAACCTATATATTACTTCTAAGCTAGGACATACATACCATATCATGACGCATATATAAGAATTCCTAGATCTAAGTTACACTAAGTAAGATGCGTCCGGCCAGCGGCATGAGCTGCTAGCCCCACCACGCTCCGCGGGTCCCCACTCGTTGGACCGCGCGCTCTCCGCCTCGAGACGCGAGTCCCCCACTCATGGGACCGCGATCTCCCTACCACGAGCGTCCGCGACCGTAGCGCCCCGGGAACCGAGGAGGTCAGAGACACGTCTCCAGAGCACACACTCTGACTCGAGATCTCCTACCGAGGATTCGAAACCTCTAGTTCTAGATCGTTAGCCACCTCAATGTGTGGTTCAGGCATCGTATTTCTATTTCCATTTTAACTTAGTCTTAGACTTAGAATAATTCCAGTTCTTGTATACTTTAAACCTGGAATATATTTTATTTTTACTTTTACTACATCCAAGTACAAGTTCTTTTAGCAATTCTACTATTTCCACATCCATTATTTTTATCAAGTGTTTATAATACTAATTCTACCTTTAACATTACATTTAACTACGAATTCTTCCACGGGTTCTTCCATATAACTGGGGTTGATCTTCATCAAATTGAAGGAGTATAGAAATCGGCTTTGTGAGGTTGAGACCGCCGCTTATCCTTCAGATCTTAGTCGAAACTACAGAAAAATCTGGTGAATGAACCGTGCTTCCGGTTTGCGAAGAACGCGACGTGCGAGTAGGAAGAATTTCATACGATCACTTGTGCGTGAATATTTGGAGGGCGTTCCGAGAGTCCTCGTATACCAGCGACCTGCCTTCGCACCAGTCCAGACGCCGCTTTCCGAAGCGACCATCGACGCTTCCGATCCAGACACCACGTCGCATCACGCCGATTCTGCCACATTCAGCATCATCGCTGAATTCCGACCGCCGTCATCCTCTTCGCTGGCGACTGATCGAGATTTCCGTAGCAGCCAACAGAACGAAATCCGCTACGATCCCAGCGAAAGATACTCCACGCCGTTTCTACGTACAAATCGAGAGAGAAGTCATCGAAAGGTAGGGTCATTCCCTTATTATCGCGAGTGTTTTCGCTAGTGCCGCGTCAGCCGAAATTGTCGGACCCGGTCTTAACGCGTTCCTGCGGACCGAATTACCGAAAAATAGGCTCATGTCGTAAAGCCTCCGGAGCAACAGAAAATAGTTTCACCGGACGTGATACCTCGTATTCACCTCAAAAGAATGTAAATGCGACACTACCTTGCTAGGAAATAAGGTTTGCAGGTATCTACGTATCGAAGAAATAGAGCTCTAATGCTTCTTGAAACGCCATATCGCATCTCATTTCTATGTTTCATCATAAGATATAATATTCATTGCGAAGTGTCATGTATACATCGTATTCCTCTCAAGAGAATGTAAATGCGACACTTCCTTTCTAGGAAATTACGTTTCCAGATGTCTACGTATCGAAGCAATAGAGTTCTAATGTTTCTTAAAACGCGATATCATATCTCATTTCTATGCTTCGTGATAAGATATAATATTCATTGTGCAGTGTTATGTAAATCTCGTCTACACTTCAAATGAATGTAAATGGGATACTTCCTTCCTAGGAAATAGCGTTTGCAGATGTCTACGTACCGATGCAATAGAGTTCTAATGCTTCTTAAGACGAGAAATCGCTCCTCATATCTATGTTTCGTGATAAGATATAATATTTATTGTGGAGTGTTATGTATACCTTGTATTCACCTCAAAACAATGTAAACGCGACACATCCTTGCTAGGAAATAGCGTTTGCAGATGTCTACGTATCGTAGCAATAGAGTTCTAATGCCTCCTAAAACGAGATGTCGCATCTCATTTCAATGTTCCATGATAAGATATAATATTCATTGCGAAGTGTCATGTATACCACGTTTTCACATCAATGCAATGTAAATGCGACACTTCCTTGCTAGGAAATAGAGTTTGCAGATGTCTACGTATAATAGCAATAGAGTTCTAATGCATCTCAAAACGCGATATAACATCTCGTTCCTATGTTTCATGGTAAAATATAATAATCATTGCGAAGTGTCATGTATACCTCGTATTCACTTCAAAAGAATGTAATTGCGACACGTCCTTGCTACGAAATAGCGTTTCCAGACGACTACATATCGAAACAATAGAGTTCTAATACTTCTTAACACGAGACATCGCATCTCATTTCTATGTGTCATGAAAAGATATAATATTCATTGCTAATTGTCATGTATACCTCGTATTCACTTCAAGAGAATGTAAATGCTACAGTTCCTTGCGATTAAATAGCGCTTGCAGATGTCTACGTATCGCAGCAATGGAGTTCTGATGCTTCTTGAAACGCAATATCGCATCTCATTTCTATGTTTCGTGATAAGATATAATATTCATTGCGAAGTGTCATGTATACCTCGTATTCACTTCAAAAGAATGTAAATGCGACCATTGCTTGCTAGGAAATAGAGTTTGCAGATGTCTACGTATCGAAAGAATAGAGTTCCAATACTTCTTAAAACGAGATGTCGCATCTCATTTCTATGTTTCGAGATAAGATATAATATTCATTGCGAAGTGGCATGTATACCTCGTATTCACTTCAAAAGAATGTAAATGCGACACTTTCTTGCTAAGGAATAGCGTTTCCAGGAGTCTACGTATCGTAGCAACAGAGTTCTAGTGCTTCTCAAAACGCGATATCGCATCTCATTTCTTTGTTTCATGATAAGATATAAAATTCATTGCGAAGTGTCACGTATACCCCGTATTCACTTCAAAAGAATGTAAATGCGACACTTCCTTGCTTGGAAGTAGCGTTTGCAGGGTTCAACGTGTCGTGGCAATAGAGTTCTAATGCTTCCTAAAACGAGATGTCGCATCTCATTTCTATGTTTCATGATATGATATAATATTCATTGCGAAGTGTCATGTATACCTCGTATTCACTTCAACAGGATGTAAGTACGACCCTTCCATGCTAGGAAATAGCTTTTGCAGATGTCTACGTATCGTAGTAGTAGAGTTCTAATGCTGCTTAGAACGCGATATCGCATCTCACCTCTATGTTTCATGATAAGATATAATATTCATTGCGAAGTGTCATGTATACCTCGTATTCACTTCAAAAGAATGTAAATGCGACACTTCCTTGCTAGGAAATAGTGTTTCCAGATGATCATGTATCGAAAGAATAGAGTTCTAATATTTCTTAAAACGAGATGTCGCATCTCATTTCTATGTTTCATGATCAGATATAATATTCATTGCGAAGTGTCATGTATACCTCGTATTCACGTCTAAAGGATGTAATTGCGAAACTTCCTTGATAGGAAATAGCGTTTCTAGATGACTACGTATGGAAACAATAGAGTTCTAATCCTTCTTAAAACGAGATGTCGCATCTCACTTCTATGTTTCATGATAAGATATAATATTCATTGCGAAGTGTAATGTATACCTCGTATTCACTTCAAAAGAATGTAAATGCGACACTTTCTTGCTAAGGAATAGCGTTTCCAGGAGTCTACGTATCGTAGCAACAGAGTTCTAGTGCTTCTCAAAACGCGATATCGCATCTCATTTCTTTGTTTCATGATAAGATATAAAATTCATTGCGAAGTGTCACGTATACCCCGTATTCACTTCAAAAGAATGTAAATGCGACACTTCCTTGCTTGGAAGTAGCGTTTGCAGATGTCTACGTATAGTAGCAATAGAATTCTAACGCTTTTTCAACGCGATATCGCATTTCATTTCTATGTATCATGATAAGATATAATATTCATTGTGGAGACTTAGGAATACCTCGTATTCACTTCAAAAGAATGTAAATGCGACACTTCCTTGCCAGGAAATAGCGTTTCCAGAAGTCTACGTATCGTAGCAATAGAGTTCTAGTGCTTCCCAATACGCGATATCGCATCACATTCCTATGTTTTATGATATGATATAATATTCATTGCGAAGTGTTATGTATACCTCGTATTCACTTCAAAAGAATGTAAATGCGACACTTCCTTGCTGGGAAATAGCGTTTCCAGAAGTCTACGTATCGTAGCAATAGAGTTCTAGTGTTTCTCAAGACGCGATATCGCATCTCGTTCCTATGTATCATGATATGATATAATATTCATTGCGAAGTGTCATGTATACCTCGTATTCACCTCAGAAGAATGTAAATGCGACACTTGCATGCTAGGAAATAGCGTTTGCAAATGTCTACGTATCGAAAGAATAGAGTTCTAATACTTCTTAAAACGAGATGTCGCATCTCATTTCTATGTTTCATGATAAGATATAGTATCCATTGCGAAGTGTCATGTATACCTCGTATTTACTTCAATGGAATGTAAATGCGACATTTCCTTGCTAGGAAATAGCGTTTCCAGTTGTCTACGTATCGTAGCATTAGAGTTCTAATGCTTCTTAAAGCGCGAAATCGCATCGCAGTTCTATGTTTCATGATAAGATATATTACTCATTGCGAAGTGTCATGTGTATATCGTCTATACTTCAAAAGAATGTAAATGCCACACTTCCATGCTAGGAAATGCGTTTCTAGGTGTCTACGTATCGAAGCAATGAAGTTCTAATGCCTATAAGAACGCGAAATCGCATCGCAGTTCTATGTTTCGAGATAAGATATAACATTCATTGCGAAGGGTTATGTATACCTCGTCTGCCCTTCAAAAGAATGTAAATGCCACACATCCTTGCTAGGTAATGCGTTCCCAGATGTCTACGTATCGAAGCAGTGAAGTTTTTATGCTCCTTAAAACGCGATAACGCATCACACTTCAATGTTTCACGATAAGACATAATACTCATTGTGGAATGTTATGTATACCTCGCATTCACTTCAGAAGAATGTAAATGCGACAATTCCTTGCTAGGAAATAGCATTTCCAGATGACTACGTATGGAAACAATAGAGTTCTAATCCTTCTTAAAACGAGATGTCGCATCTCATTTCTATGTTTCATGATAAGATATAATGTTCATTGCGAAGTGTCATGTATATCTCGTATTCACTTCTAATGAATGTAAATGCGACACTTCCTTGCTAGGAAATAGCGTTTGCAGGGTTCTACGTGTCGTGGCAATAGAGTTCTAATGCTTCTTAAAACGAGATGTCGCATCTCATTTCTATGTTTCATGATATGATATAATATTCATTGCGAAGTGTCATGTATACCTCGTATTCACTTCTAATGAATGTAAATGCGACACTTCCTTGCTAGGAATTATTGTTTGCAGTTGTCTGCGTATCGTAGCAATAGAGTTCTAGTGCTTCTTAAATCGCGATATCGCATCTCATTTCTACGTTTCGTGATAAGGTATAATATTCATTGCGAAGTGTCATGTATACCTCGTATTCACTTCTAAAGAATGTAAATGCGACACTTCCTTGCTAGGAAATATTGTTTGCAGATGTCTACGTATCGTAGCAATAGAGTTCTAATGCTTCTTAAAACGAGAAGTCGTATTTCATTTCTACGTTTTGTAATGAGATATAATATTCATTGTGGAATGACATGTATAACTCGTATTCACTTCAAAAGAATGTAAATGCGACACTTCCACGCTAGAAAATAGCGTTTCCAGATGTCTACGTATCGTAGAAATAGAGTTCTAATGCCTCTCAAAACGCGATGTCGCATCTCATTTCTATGTTTCTTGATAAGATATAATATTCATTGCGAAGTGCCATGTATACCTCGTATTCACTTCAAAAGGATGTAAATGCGACATTTCCTTGCTAGGAAATAGCGTTTCCAGATGACTACGTATGGAAACAATAGAGTTCTAATACTTCTTAAAACGAGATGTCGCATGTCATTTCTATGTTTCATGATAAGATATAATATACATTGCGAAGTGTCATGTATACCTCGTGTTCCCTTCAATGGAACGTAAATGCGACATTTCCTTCCTATGAAATAGAGTTTGCAGATGTCTACGTATATTAGCAATAGAGTTCTAATGCTTCTCAAAACGCGATATAGCACCTCATTCCTATGTTTCATGATAAGATATAATATTCATTGCGAAGTGTCATGTATATCTCGTATTCACTTCAAAAGAATGTAAATGCGACACTTCCATGCTAGGAAATAGCGTTTCCAGTTGTCTACGTATCGTAGCATTAGAGTTCTAATGCTTCTTAAAACGCGATATCGCATCTCACTTCTATGTTTCATGATAAGATATAAAATTCGTTGCGAAGTGTCATGTATTCCTCGTATTCACTTCAGGAGGATGTAAATGCTACACTTCCTTGCTAGGAAATAACATTTGCAGATGTCTACGCATCGTAGCAATAGAGTTCTAGTGCTTCTTAAATCGCGAAATCGCATCTCACTTCTATGTTTCGAGATAAGATATAATATTCATTGCGAAGTGTCATGTATACCTCGCATTAAATTCAAAAGAATGTAAATGCGGCATTTCCATGCTAGGAAATAACGTTTGCAGATGTCTACGTACCGTAGCAATAGAGTTCTAATGCTTCTTAGAACGCGATATCGCATCTCTCTTCTATGTTTCATGATAAGATATAATATTCATTGCGAAGTGTCATGTATACCTCGTATTCACTTCTAATGAATGTAAATGCGACACTTCCCTGCTAGGAATTATTGTTTGCAGTTGTCTGCGTATCGTAGCAATAGAGTTCTAGTGCTTCTTAAATCGCGATATCGCATCTCATTTCTACGTTTCGTGATAAGGTATAATATTCATTGCGAAGTGTCATGTATACCTCGTATTCACTTCTAAAGAATGTAAATGCGACACTTCCTTGCTAGGAAATATTGTTTGCAGATGTCTACGTATCGTAGCAATAGAGTTCTAATGCTTCTTAAAACGAGAAGTCGTATTTCATTTCTACGTTTTGTAATGAGATATAATATTCATTGTGGAATGACATGTATACCTCGTATTCACTTCAAAAGAATGTAAATGCGACACTTCCACGCTAGAAAATAGCGTTTCCAGATGTCTACGTATCGTAGAAATAGAGTTCTAATGCCTCTCAAAACGCGATGTCGCATCTCATTTCTATGTTTCTTGATAAGATATAATATACATTGCGAAGTGTCATGTATACCTCGTGTTCCCTTCAATGGAATGTAAATGCGACATTTCCTTCCTATGGAATAGGGTTTGCAGATGTCTACGTATATTAGCAATAGAGTTCTAATGCTTCTCAAAACGCGATATAGCACCTCATACCTATGTGTCATGATAAGATATAATATTCATTGCGAAGTGTCATGTATATCTCGTATTCACTTCAAAAGAATGTAAATGCGACACTTGCATGCTAGGAAATAGCGTTTGCGGATGTCTACGTAACGTAGCAATAGAGTTCTAATGCTTCTTAAAACGCGATATCGCATCTCACTTCTATGTTTCATGATAAGATATAAAATTCGTTGCGAAGTGTCATGTATTCCTCGTATTCACTTCAGGAGGATGTAAATGCTACACTTCCTTGCTAGGAAATAACATTTGCAGATGTCTACGCATCGTAGCAATAGAGTTCTAGTGCTTCTTAAATCGCGAAATCGCATCTCACTTCTATGTTTCGAGATAAGATATAATATTCATTGCGAAGTGTCATGTATACCTCGCATTAAATTCAAAAGAATGTAAATGCGGCATTTCCATGCTAGGAAATAACGTTTGCAGATGTCTACGTACCGTAGCAATAGAGTTCTAATGCTTCTTAGAACGCGATATCGCATCTCTCTTCTATGTTTCATGATAAGATATAATATTCATTGCGAAGTGTCATGTATACCTCGTATTCACTTCTAATGAATGTAAATGCGACACTTCCTTGCTAGGAATTATTGTTTGCAGTTGTCTGCGTATCGTAGCAATAGAGTTCTAGTGCTTCTTAAATCGCGATATCGCATCTCATTTCTACGTTTCGTGATAAGGTATAATATTCATTGCGAAGTGTCATGTATACCTCGTATTCACTTCTAAAGAATGTAAATGCGACACTTCCTTGCTAGGAAATATTGTTTGCAGATGTCTACGTATCGTAGCAATAGAGTTCTAATGCTTCTTAAAACGAGAAGTCGTATTTCATTTCTACGTTTTGTAATGAGATATAATATTCATTGTGGAATGACATGTATACCTCGTATTCACTTCAAAAGAATGTAAATGCGACACTTCCACGCTAGAAAATAGCGTTTCCAGATGTCTACGTATCGTAGAAATAGAGTTCTAATGCCTCTCAAAACGCGATGTCGCATCTCATTTCTATGTTTCTTGATAAGATATAATATACATTGCGAAGTGTCATGTATACCTCGTGTTCCCTTCAATGGAATGTAAATGCGACATTTCCTTCCTATGGAATAGGGTTTGCAGATGTCTACGTATATTAGCAATAGAGTTCTAATGCTTCTCAAAACGCGATATAGCACCTCATACCTATGTGTCATGATAAGATATAATATTCATTGCGAAGTGTCATGTATATCTCGTATTCACTTCAAAAGAATGTAAATGCGACACTTGCATGCTAGGAAATAGCGTTTGCGGATGTCTACGTAACGTAGCAATAGAGTTCTAATGCTTCTTAAAACGCGATATCGCATCTCACTTCTATGTTTCATGATAAGATATAAAATTCGTTGCGAAGTGTTATGTATTCCTCGTATTCACTTCAGGAGGATGTAAATGCTACACTTCCTTGCTAGGAAATAACATTTGCAGATGTCTACGCATCGTAGCAATAGAGTTCTAGTGCTTCTTAAATCGCGAAATCGCATCTCACTTCTATGTTTCGAGATAAGATATAATATTCATTGCGAAGTGTCATGTATACCTCGCATTAAATTCAAAAGAATGTAAATGCGGCATTTCCATGCTAGGAAATAACGTTTGCAGATGTCTACGTACCGTAGCAATAGAGTTCTAATGCTTCTTAGAACGCGATATCGCATCTCTCTTCTATGTTTCATGATAAGATATAATATTCATTGCGAAGTGTCATGTATACCTCGTATTCACTTCTAATGAATGTAAATGCGACACTTCCTTGCTAGGAATTATTGTTTGCAGTTGTCTGCGTATCGTAGCAATAGAGTTCTAGTGCTTCTTAAATCGCGATATCGCATCTCATTTCTACGTTTCGTGATAAGGTATAATAATCATTGCGAAGTGTCATGTATACCTCGTATTCACTTCTAAAGAATGTAAATGCGACACTTCCTTGCTAGGAAATATTGTTTGCAGATGTCTACGTATCGTAGCAATAGAGTTCTAATGCTTCTTAAAACGAGAAGTCGTATTTCATTTCTACGTTTTGTAATGAGATATAATATTCATTGTGGAATGACATGTATACCTCGTATTCACTTCAAAAGAATGTAAATGCGACACTTCCACGCTAGAAAATAGCGTTTCCAGATGTCTACGTATCGTAGAAATAGAGTTCTAATGCCTCTCAAAACGCGATGTCGCATCTCATTTCTATGTTTCTTGATAAGATATAATATTCATTGCGAAGTGCCATGTATACCTCGTATTCACTTCAAAAGGATGTAAATGCGACATTTCCTTGCTAGGAAATAGCGTTTCCAGATGACTACGTATGGAAACAATAGAGTTCTAATACTTCTTAAAACGAGATGTCGCATGTCATTTCTATGTTTCATGATAAGATATAATATACATTGCGAAGTGTCATGTATACCTCGTGTTCCCTTCAATGGAATGTAAATGCGACATTTCCTTCCTATGGAATAGAGTTTGCAGATGTCTACGTATATTAGCAATAGAGTTCTAATGCTTCTCAAAACGCGATATAGCACCTCATTCCTATGTTTCATGATAAGATATAATATTCATTGCGAAGTGTCATGTATATCTCGTATTCACTTCAAAAGAATGTAAATGCGACACTTCCATGCTAGGAAATAGCGTTTCCAGTTGTCTACGTATCGTAGCATTAGAGTTCTAATGCTTCTTAAAACGCGATATCGCATCTCACTTCTATGTTTCATGATAAGATATAAAATTCGTTGCGAAGTGTCATGTATTCCTCGTACTCACTTCAGGAGGATGTAAATGCTACACTTCCTTGCTAGGAAATAACATTTGCAGATGTCTACGCATCGTAGCAATAGAGTTCTAGTGCTTCTTAAATCGCGAAATCGCATCTCACTTCTATGTCTCGAGATAAGATATAATATTCATTGCGAAGTGTCATGTATACCTCGTATTCACTTCAATGGAATGTAAATGCGACATGTCCATGCTAGGAAATAGAGTTTGCAGATGTCTACGTATCGAAAGAATAGAGTTCCAATACTCTTAAAACGAGATGTCGCATCTCATTTCTATGTTTCGAGATAAGATATAATATTCATTGCGAAGTGGCATGTATACCTCGTATTCACTTCAAGAGAATGTAAACGCGACACTTGCATGCTAGGAAATAGCGTTTGCGGATGTCTACGTATCGTAGCAATAGAGTTCTAATGCTTCTTAAAACGAGAAGTCGTATTTCATTTCTATGTTACGTAATGAGATATAATATTCATTGTGGAATGATATGTATACCTCGTATTCACTTCAAAAGAATGTAAATGCGACACTTCCATGCTAGGAAATAGCGTTTCTAGATGTCTACGTATCGTAGCAATAGAGTTCTAATGCTTCTTAGAACGCGATGTCGCATCTCACTTCTATGTTTCATGGTAAGATATAATATTCATTGCGAAGTGTCATGTATACCTCGTATTCACTTCAGAAGAATGTAAATGCGACACTTCCATGCTAGGAAATAGCGTTTGCGGATGTCTACGTGTCGTAGCAATAAAGTTCTAATGCTTCTTAAAACGCGATATCGCATCTCACTTCTATGTTTCATGATAAGATATAATATTCATTGCGAAGTGTCATGTATACCTCGTACTCACTTCAAAAGAATGTAAATGCGACACTACCATGCTAGGAAATAGCCTTTGCAGATGTCTACGTATCGTAGAAATAGAGTTCTAATGCTACTTAAAACGAGATGTCGTATTTCATTTCTATGTTTCGTATTAAGATATAATATTCATTGTGCAATATTATGTATACCTCGTATTCACTTCAAAAGAATGTAAATGCGACACTTCCTTGCTAAGAAATAGAGTTTCCAGATGACCACGTATCGAAAGAATAGAGTTCCAATACTTCTTAAAACGAGATGTCGCATCTCATTTCTATGTGTCGAGATAGGATATAATATTCATTGCGAAGTGGCATGTATACCTCGTATTAACTTCAAAAGAATGTAATTGCGACACTTCCCTGCTAGGACGTAGAGTTTGCAGATGTCAACGTATCGTAGCAGTAGAGTTCTAATGCTTCTTAAAACGTGATGTTTCATTTCATTTCTATGTTTCCTAATAAGATATAATATTCATTGTGGAGTGTTTTGTATACCTCGTATTCACTTCAAAAGGATGTAAGTGCGACACTTCCTTGCCAGAATTATTGTTTGCAGTTGTCTACGTATCGTAGCAATAGGGTTCTAATGCTACTTAAAACGGGATGTCGCATTTCATTTCTATGTTTCGTGATAAGATATAATATTCATTGTGGAGTGTTATATATATCTCGTATTCACTTCAAAAGAATGTAAATGCGACACTTCCTTGCTAGGAAATAACATTTGCAGATGTCTACGCATCGTAGCAATAGAGTTCTAGTGCTTCTTAAATCGCGATATCGCATCTCATTTCTACGTTTCGTGATAAGGTATAATATTCATTGCGAAGTGTCATGTATACCTCGTTTTTACTTCAATGGAATGTAAATGCGACATTTCCTTCCCAGGTAATAGAGTTTGCAGATGTCTACGTATATTAGCAATAGAGTTCTAACGCTTCCTAAAACGAGATGTCGCATCTCATTTCTATGTTTTATGATATGATATAATATTCATTGCGAAGTGTTATGTATACCTCGTATTCACTTCAAAAGAATGTAAATGCGACACTTCCTTGCTGGGAAATAGCGTTTCCAGAAGTCTACGTATCGTAGCAATAGAGATCTAGTGTTTCTCAAGACGCGATATCGCATCTCGTTCCTATGTTTCATGAAAAGATATAATATTCATTGCTAATTGTCATGTACACCTCGTATTCACTTCAAGAGAATGTAAATGCTACAGTTCCTTGCGATTAAATAGCGCTTGCAGATGTCTACGCATCGTAGCAATAGAGTTCTAGTGCTTCTTAAATCGCGAAATCGCATCTCACTTCTATGTTTCGAGATAAGATATAATATTCATTGCGAAGTGTCTTGTATACCTCGCATTAAATTCAAAAGAATGTAAATGCGGCATTTCCATGCTAGGAAATAACGTTTGCAGATGTCTACGTACCGTAGCAATAGAGTTCTAATGCTTCTTAGAACGCGATATCGCATCTCTCTTCTATGTTTCATGATAAGATATAATATTCATTGCGAAGTGTCATGTATACCTCGTATTCACTTCTAATGAATGTAAATGCGACACTTCCTTGCTAGGAATTATTGTTTGCAGTTGTCTGCGTATCGTAGCAATAGAGTTCTAGTGCTTCTTAAATCGCGATATCGCATCTCATTTCTACGTTTCGTGATAAGGTATAATATTCATTGCGAAGTGTCATGTATACCTCGTATTCACTTCTAAAGAATGTAAATGCGACACTTCCTTGCTAGGAAATATTGTTTGCAGATGTCTACGTATCGTAGCAATAGAGTTCTAATGCTTCTTAAAACGAGAAGTCGTATTTCATTTCTACGTTTTGTAATGAGATATAATATTCATTGTGGAATGACATGTATACCTCGTATTCACTTCAAAAGAATGTAAATGCGACACTTCCACGCTAGAAAATAGCGTTTCCAGATGTCTACGTATCGTAGAAATAGAGTTCTAATGCCTCTCAAAACGCGATGTCGCATCTCATTTCTATGTTTCTTGATAAGATATAATATTCATTGCGAAGTGTCATGTATACCTCGTATTCACTTCAAAAGGATGTAAATGCGACATTTCCTCGCTAGGAAATAGCGATTCCAGATGACTACGTATGGAAACAATAGAGTTCTAATACTTCTTAAAACGAGATGTCGCATGTCATTTCTATGTTTCATGATAAGATATAATATACATTGCGAAGTGTCATGTATACCTCCTGCTCCCTTCAATGGAATGTAAATGCGACATTTCCTTCCTATGAAATAGGGTTTGCAGATGTCTACGTATATTAGCAATAGAGTTCTAATGCTTCTCAAAACGCGATATAGCACCTCATACCTATGTGTCATGATAAGATATAATAGTCATTGCGAAGTGTCATGTATATCTCGTATTCACTTCAAAAGAATGTAAATGCGACACTTGCATGCTAGGAAATAGCGTTTGCGGATGTCTACGTAACGTAGCAATAGAGTTCTAATGCTTCTTAAAACGCGATATCGCATCTCACTTCTATGTTTCATGATAAGATATAAAATTCGCTGCGAAGTGTCATGTATTCCTCGTATTCACTTCAGGAGGATGTATATGCTACACTTCCTTGCTAGGAAATAACATTTGCAGATGTCTACGCATCGTAGCAATAGAGTTCTAGTGCTTCTTAAATCGCGATATCGCATCTCACTTCTATGTTTCGAGATAAGATATAATATTCATTGCGAAGTGTCATGTATACCTCGTACTAATTTCAAAAGAATGTAAATGCGGCATTTCCATGCTAGTAAATAACGTTTGCAGATGCCTACGTATCGTAGCAATGGAGTTCTAATGCTTCTTAAAACGCGAAATCGCATCGCAGTTCTATGTTTCATGATAAGATATATTACTCATTGCGAAGTGTCATGTGTATATCGTCTATACTTCAAAAGAATGTAAATGCCACACTTCCATGCTAGGAAATGCGTTTCTAGGTGTCTACGTATCGAAGCAATGAAGTTCTAATGCCTCTTAAACCGCGAAATCACATGGCAGTTCTATGTTTCATGATAAGAGATAATATTCATTGCGAAGTGCTATGTATACCTCGTCTGCACTTCAAAAGAATGTAAATGCCACACATCGTTGATAGGAAATGCGTTTCCAGATGTCTACGTATCGAAGCAATGAAGTTTTAATGCTCCTTAAATCGCGATAACGCATCACACTTCCATGTTTCACGATAAGACATAATATTCATTGCGAAGTGTCATGTGTACCTCGTATTCACTTCAAAAGGATGTAAATGCGACACTTCCTTGCTAGGAAATAGCGTTTCCAGATGACCACGTATCGAAAGAATAGAGTTCTAATACTTCTTAAAACGAGATGTCGCATCTCATTCCTATGTTTCATGATAAGATATTGAATTCATTGCGAGGTGTCATGTATACCTCGTATTCCCTTCAAAATAATGTAAATGCGACACTTCCTTGCTAGGAAATAGGTTTTGCAGATGTCTCCGTATCGAAACAACGGAGTTCTAATGCTTCTTAAATAGCGATTTCGCATCTCATTACTATGTTTCATGATAAGATATAAAATTCATTGCGTAGTGTCACGTATACCCCGTATTCACTTCAAAAGAATGTAAATGCGACACTTCCTTGCTAGGAAATATTGTTTGCAGATGTCTACGTATAGTAGCAATAGAGTTCTAATGCTTCTTAAAACGAGAAGTCGTATTTCATTTCTATGCTTCGTAATGAGATATAATATTCATTGTGGAATTCTATGTATACCTCGTATTCACTTCAAAAGAATGTAAATGCGACACTTCCATGCTAGGAAATAGCGTTTCCAGATGTCTACGTATCGTTGCAATAGAGTTCTAATGCTTCTTAAAACGAGATGTCGCATCTCATTTCTACGTTTCATGATAAGATATAATATCCATTGCGAAGTGACGTGTATACCTCGTATTCACTTCAATGGAATGTAAATGCGACATGTCCATGCTAGGAAATAGAGTTTGCAGATGTCTACGTATCGAAAGAATAGAGTTCCAATACTTCTTAAAACGAGATGTCGCATCCCATTTCTATGTTTCGAGATAAGATATAATATTCATTGCGAAGAGGCATGTATACCTCGTATTCACTTCAAGAGAATGTAAATGCGACACTTGCATGCTAGGAAACAGCCTTTGCAGATGTCTACGTATCGTAGAAATAGAGTTCTAATGCTACTTAAAACGAGATGTCGCATTTCATTTCTATGTTTCGTATTAAGATATAATATTCATTGTGCAATGTTATGTATACCTCGTATTCACTTCAAAAGAATGTAAATGCGGCATTTCCATGCTAGGAAATAGCGTTTCCAGATGACCACGTATCGTAAGAATAGGGTTCTAGTACTTCTTAAAACGAGATGTCGCATCTCACTTCTATGTTTCGAGATAAGATATAATATTCATTGCGAAGTGTCATGTATACCTCGTATTAACTTCAAAAGAATGTAATTGCGACACTTCCCTGCTAGGAAGTAGAGTTTGCAGATGTCAACGTATCGTAGCAGTAGAGTTCTAATGCTTCTTAAAACGTAATGTCGCATTTCATTTCTATGTTTCGCGATAAGATATAATATTCATTGTGGAGTGTTATGTATATCTCGTATTCACTTCAAAAGAATGTAAATGCGACACTTCCTTGCTAGGAAATAACATTTGCAGATGTCTACGCATCGTAGCAATAGAGTTCTAGTGCTTCTTAAATCGCGATATCGCATCTCACTTCTATGTTTCGAGATAAGATATAATATTCATTGCGAAGTGTCATGTATACCTCGTATTAACTTCAAAAGAATGTAAATGCGACATTTCCTTGCTAGGAATTATTGTTTGCAGTTGTCTGCGTATCGTAGCAATAGAGTTCTAGTGCTTCTTAAATCGCGATATCGCATCTCATTTCTACGTTTCGTGATAAGGTATAATATTCATTGCGAAGTGTCATGTATACCTCGTATTCACTTCTAAAGAATGTAAATGAAGACACTTCCCTGCTAGGAAATATTGTTTGCAGATGTCTACGTATAGTAGCAATAGAGTTCTAATGCTTCTTAAAACGAGAAGTCGTATTTCATTTCTATGTTTCGTAATGAGATATAATATTCATTGTGGAATTCTATGTATACCTCGTATTCACTTCAAAAGAATGTAAATGCGACACTTCCATGCTAGGAAATAGCGTTTCCAGATGTCTACGTATCGTAGCAATAGAGTTCTAATGCTTCTTAGAACGCGATATCGCATCTCACTTCTATGTTTCATGGTAAGATACAATATTCATTGCGAAGTGTCATGTATACCTCGTATTCACTTCAAAAG